>NW_024081450.1:84143-155410 GCF_003009895.1 Hyaena hyaena | reverse complement strand
CTGGCAGCACAGAGCCTGAAGCGGAGCTCAAACCCACAAACCGTGAGATCATGACCTGAGCTGAAGTCAGACACTTAACCGACTGAGCCACCCAGGTGCCCCTAAATATGAAATCATAAGTGTGAGTTCACTTTTCCTGGTTCTGTCCTTTTTCCTTTACAGTGGTACCTCTTTTGTCTATTGGCCCATGCCACTATGAAAGCTTGGGTCAAAATTCATATTGTTAAGAAAACTTGACCTTGTAAACTATATTGTTTGCTCTACTCATTTATATTTTATATACAGTTGACACAAAAGCATTTTGAACAAGGGAGTATTTTAGGAAAATTAATCTGGTGTAGTATGTTTAGGTATATGAAGACAATATGAGTAGCTTGAAAGTAATTTCACCTTGAATTCATTTTCTTGGTCACATTCATATTTGAAATAATAATTGCAGCAAATCTCTAAAAAACAGTCATGTTGTTTTCAAAAGTTCTTTAAGCCTATTACAGAGACCTTGTAATATTGAAATAAAATGGAAGGTTTTCAAAATTAAACATTTCTATTATATAGTGCTATGAGACGATAGGATTTGTTTTCGTTCGGGGGGGGGGGGCACGGGTGTGTGTGTGTGTATGTTTTCCACCTATTCAGTAATATAGTCCAAATTAGAAATCCATGTGGCATGACAAAGTCAAATCAGCTTGATACCCACCTTTGTGGATTTGACAATAATGATATTAAATAATTCTGATGTTTTACTTATTCTGGATAGAAGCTTTTTTATTTTATATCTGATCAAGTTTCCCATAATATACTTTATTATATAATATTTTGATATACTATAATATGCAATAGAGGAAAGTGCTGCCCCTTTTTAAAATATTTTTTAAAATTTGTAAGTAATCTCTATACCCATTGTGGGGCTTGAACTCACATCCCTGAGATCAAGAGTCACCTGTTCCACCAACTGGGTCAGCCAAGTGCCCCCGGAAAGTGCTATCCTTGATCAAGCTTATTATTCTTCTGAAATGTGATCTTTCCTTTTTCCTTACCTTTCCCTTCATGAAATTATAGAAGAACTAATGAGCAAAAATTGTATATACTCAACCCAACCTTCCCAAACCCCCCACTCCCACCCCTATATTTTATTACCATTTGCCTACCAGTGTGTGACTGCTTCAGATTATGAAAATAAAAAGTCATGAATGACTTAAAACAGTAAGAAAGCATTTGTTGTAGACTTCTAGTACTGCTTGAGCCTCACACTGACAGTGAGCCTATCAAGAATCTACAAACACTGAAATTGTAGGCATTTCCCCCTTTTAACCTAAAAATATGACCTTAGTCTTACTGTTTTTTCTTAATATTCATAGAACTTGTGGGAATCACAAAATAAAACCAAAGAACTGAAGGGAACTGCCTAAAATCACCAGTTCTTTTTAGTCCATGTAAATGTAAATATAACAAGAGCTCTTTTAAAGTGTTAATAAGCCAAATCTTGATTTCTCCTACACTGATAAATGGAAAACCATGATTAGGAATAAGGAAGAAAGAAGTTGAAATAATTGTCAGTTTTGTTTCATCTAGGGTCTTAAAAATGTGTATTGGTTAAATGTAAAATCTCGGTGCATATGTTTACTCACTTCTTCCCCCAGCCCATATATACTTATTCTTACAAACATAGATCTGTTTTTGGATGCTAAAGTCTATTCCAGTGTCTTTTTATTTCTGATTCTATTTCCTTCTTTTTAAACTACTTTGTTACTATGTTATGTTATAACTTTTCTGATTTCCCAGAATTTTTCTTTACTCCTTTTGCACCTTTACTGTGTCAGATAAACTTAGTATTAAAGTGTCAGTTTCCCACCAAAGGAATTCTTTTGAGCTCCTCCTGAGATTTCATTGGATTTATGGTTTCTTTTCAAGGTAATTGATATGTTTATGATGTTGAGTATTTCCAGATTATGGTAGATATTTCTCTTCATTCAGATACTCTTTTAATGTCTTTGAATAAAGTTTTATTTTTAACGGCAATGTAATTCATATAACATAAAACTCACCATTTTAAAGTATATAACTCAGTGACTTTTAGTATATCCTTCATCTTATACAATCATTATCACTCTCTAATTCCAGAATATTTCCATTCACTCAAAAATGAAAACCCCGTACTTATTATCAGTTACTCCTCTATAATCCCTTCCTCCGGACCCTGAAAACCCTTAGTCTAGTTTTTGTTTATAGATTTGCCTGTCTGGGCATTTCATGTAAATGGAATCATACAAGTCCAGAATGTGATCTTTAATGTCTTATTTAGCATACTGGTTTTAAAGTTCATCCGTGCTATAGCGTGTATCAGTACTTTCCTTTTTATGGCTGTATTACATTCCATTGTATGGACATGCTACATTTTGTTTATCAGTTGATGGACATTTGCTTTGTTTCCACTTTTTAGCTCTTATAAATAATGCTTCTGTGAACTTTCAGGTGCAAGTTTTTGTGTGAAAACATGTTTTCAGCTCTTGAGTATATACCTGGAATGGAATTGCTGGGTCATATGATAGCTCAACTTTTTGAGGGACTATCAGACTCTTCTATGTAGCTATACCATTTTATGTTTGTACCAGCAATGTATGAGATCTCTGATTTCTCCATCCTCACCAATACTTGTTGTTTTCTTTCATTTTGTGTTATAACCATCTTAGTGTGAATGAAATATTCACTCATTGTGGTTTCGGTTTGTATTTCTATATTGACTAATGATATCTAGCATCCTTTCATGTGCTTGTTGGCCAATGTATATCTCCTTTGCAGAACTCTCTATTCAAATGCTTTGCCCTTTTTAAAATTAGATTTTTTTTTTTAGTCCTAAGAATTTATTTATATCTTAGATAGTAGATCCTTATTAGGTATGTGATTTGCAAGGGGCACCTGGGTGGCTTAGTTGATTAGGCATCTGACTCTTGATTTTGGCTCAAGTCATGATCTCACAGTTATGAGATTGAGCCCCACATTGGGCTCTGTGCTGGGCATGGAGCCTACATGAAATTCTCTTTTCTTTCTGTCTTTCTGTCTTTCTCTCTCTCTCTCTTTCTCTCTCTCTCTCTCCCCCTCTCCCTCTCCCCTCCCTCTCTCCCCTTCCCCTACTTGCTTGCTCTTTGTAAAAAACAAAACAAAACATGATTTGGAAATATTTTCTTCTCTGCATTGGGTCATCTTTTTACTTTCATGATAATGTCCTTTGAAGCAGAGAAGTTTTTAATAAGTTCAGTTCATTTTTTCTTCATTTGCTTATCTAACAAACCATTGCTTAATTCAAGGTTGCAAAAACCTATGGCTTTGCTTCCTTTTAAGAGTTTTAATTATTTCATCTCCATTTTGAGGTAATTTTTGTATAGTGTATGAGTTAAAGGATCAAATTCATTCTTTTGCATCCAGTTGTCCCAGCACCATTTGTTGAAAAGACTATTCTTTTCCTCCTAAGTGGTCTTTGATACCCTTGTTGAAATTTAACTGACTGTAGATCTATGGGTTTATTTCTGGACTTTTTAATCCTATTCCATTTGTCTATATGTTTATCCTTATGCCAGTACCATGCCATTTGATTACTGTAACTTTAAGTTTTGAAACTGGAAAGTGTGAGTTCTCCAGCTTTGTTCTTTTTCAGTATTGTTTTGGCAATTTGGGGTCTCTTATTTCCATATAAATTTTGGGATGAACTTATTCCATCTCTGCAGAAAAAAGGCAGTTGGAAAGGAAAATTGAGGAATTTCATCACAATGAGTTTTGCGCATTACTGTTGTGTTTCTAAGATTTTGTAGTCTTCAATATAAGGATATTTTAGCATAAATTTTTTTTTTTTGCTTTGTGAGTTTTTATTTTAATACCATTTAGTATAACACACAGTGTTATATTAGTTTTAGGTGTATAGCATAGTATTTTTTTTTTAATTCGTTAATGGCTGCTGTATAGGAAAGTTGTTGATTTTATCAGGGATAAACAAATAGACCCAAAGAATAGAATAGAAAACCTAAAAACACCCACACATAGATGATTATGTGACTTAGGACAAAGGCACCATGGGAGTTTAATGAGGGGGGAAAATGGTCTTTTCAATAAATTGTGCTGAAACCATTGGATTTCCATATGGTATGACGTGAGCATTTGGCCACTACCTTATACCTCATACAAAAATTAATTTGAGATGAATTATAGACCAAAATGTCAAAGGGAGAACAATAAAGCATCTCTAAAAATAGTTTATTTTCATAACCATAGTCAAAGATTTATTGAAAAGGCCATAATTTAAAAAAAAAAAGGACTGTATTTAAATTAAGAACTTGTTCATCAGTGGATTTTACTAAAGAGTGAAAAGACAAGCCGTAAACAGGAGAAGATATTTATGACATATTATTGACAAAGGACTATATAAACCAATAGAAAAATGAACAAAGATAAATAGGGACTTCAAAAAAGACTATATTTGAATGTGTAATAAATATATTCATCATGAGAAAAATAATCAAACCACAACATAATCTGCAGACCCATGAAAGTGTAAAACAATGATAATACTAAATGTTGGTAACAGTGTGGAGCAAGTGAAACTCTCAGACATTGCTGGTAGAAGTGTACAGTAGTCAGCTACTTTGGGAAAATGTCTCATCTTTTTACTAAAGCCAAATTTACATCCACCTTATAACCCAGCAATTCCATTCCTAGGATATACCCAGGAGAAATGAGTGCACATGTCTCATACCCACTAAATATATGTAGCATTTTCATAGTATCCCTACATATAGGAGCCTCATTGGAAACAATCCAAATGCTGTGTAGTAGAATGGATTGTATCCATTGGATAAATTTTGTTGTTTTTATACAGCGGGATACTAAACTACAGTACAAAAGAACACATGCTAATGTTACATACAACCATATGGATGAATCTCACAGACACAATATTGAGTGAAAGAATCTAGACAGAGAAGAAAGCATATTATATGAGGGCATGTAAGGTGGAACAGGTGAAACCAGACACCGTGTTAACAGTTGGTTGGAGTGGTTATCTCGGGATTCGGGGGAAGGAAGAGGAACAAATAAGCTTTCTGTGATACTAGAAATGTTTTATATTTGGTCTGGTTGGTTGGTACATGAGGTATAACATGATAAAGATTCATTGATCTGTACTCATGCCAGGCATTATTTGCACTTCACGGTGTGTATATAGTTTAAAAAGTAACATGCATATATAGAAATTGAATAAAATAGGCACCATACTTAGACCAAATTTTTCGGTTCAAAACTTGCCCTTTACAAAAGCTAGATGAAAGATGTTGACAAAGGGCAACCAAGATACCGTCAGTGTTTTACAGAACTTCACAAATAAGTCGTAGGAGAGGAAACCTGCGGGCAGGGGTTGTCTTTCTTTCCAGAGAGAAGAAAATCATGGTGAGTATTCTGAAAAGGAGTTTCAAAGCAAGTGATTACTCAGAGATTTTAAGTCTCTTGCCTAGCAGTATATGTGTGACAATTGCTACCATGTTCTAGTGGGGATATGGTACGTTTGAGATGGTAGACTGATAATCTGCTCTGGGGCATTTCTTCATTGCCATTAAAATCCCTTTCTTTGCCTCTTCTGTAAGGGTCACTGAACATTTGAGCATATATAGCTCAGTAAAATTCAGTTATACCAGCATTGTAGTTTTCCTAATTTCCTAAAGTTTGGTAAACTGTACTTCACAGGCTTTTCTATTTTTACAGGAATACAGGGTCAAAAACTAGTAAAAGAGAACAGTTAATTCCTAAAATTCTGTTCCATGATTAACTTCATTTTGTTAGTATGAATTTAAATGTTCCTGGGTCATTAGTACTTTTTAAATAATGAATGGCAATGCTGATAGTTCAATTTTATGATTACCTTTCTGTTCACTAATCAATATGTATTTGAGAGAATATTTTTAAGATAAAGCATCTAGAGTATCTGTTTCATTTTACAGTATAGAGGTTAATGCAGCTAAGTAGACTAACCCTTAATGTCACATGAGAATCATCTTAAACTAGTTCCAAGGTAGGTAAGGTTGAGTGGAAAGTATAAATAGTAATAACAGAGGCTGTCAGGAAGCAGGGCCCTCGGTAGTCTCAGATGAATGCAAAAGTGGTGTTCTTTGGAGAGTGTTCTGTACTCCCTACCTCAGATCTTGTCGGACTGGAATTCTTCAAATGTTAATTCAGATCCAAGTACCTCTCTCTGTCTTTGACCTGTCCTTAGGAAAGGAGGCAAGGAATAGGCATGGTAATCCTCAGTCCAGAGCTCTTACTGCTAATGACTTTGGGCTCTTTTTCCTGCCAGCACACCTCCCTATATGTCCTCAATTCGGATTGCTCCACTGAGGAAAAGCTCTTCTGCCTCTGATACCAATTGGACATTAGCTTCTATTCTTTTTAGCATGTCTCATCTTTATGAGGATAAGCAAAGAGTATTATTGCAATAGTTAATGGAAGGAATCTTAAAGAAAATCTAGTAAAATAAGTAAAATTACTGTAAAATAGAGAATGAAATGTTGGGAAATCTGTGCATGTAAGCAAGTTGGCACTGAGTAATCATAAAAGAAGAGACGTGCCTTTGCTGATATTTAGGAACTCATTGAAGTCCACGTCAATTAAGTGACCTATTGAAAACTGAAATGTCTATAAAAGATATAATCTGATTTATGACTCACCTATGGAAAAGTGCTGTTTTTAGTGCTGTAGAGTAGAATTTCTTCATGTAATCCAAAAATGGAACAAACAGGACGAATACCTGAAATAATATGTATTTTTAGTTCTGAACAAGAGAACAGGGAAACAGTGCTAATTAATGAAAGAGCATGTTTGTAATGTAACACGATTTAACCCTAGAATTAGGTTACAATACACTCAGTGACTGTGAAGCACAGTAAAGAAGTCTAAGGGATTAAACCGAACATTTTGCTCTAAGTAATGAAACTGAAAAACTGTATTTCATAAACAGGAGAGTTTTTGGCAGAAAACTTAAGGTCACTCTGTTAATCCTACAAATGTCTGATATTCTTTTTTAACATGTATATTACTGTGTAAAATATTAGGGAAACATTTTTACATTGTAAGCATTTCAGTAAAAACTGATGGTATTTCTGTTATTCCAAATTACATTTTCCTTTTTTCGTTTTTTTCTTTCCCCCTAGGAAACTGACTGGACATTCTTTCCACATGGGCTATAGCATGGCAATTTTGAATGGCATTGTAGCTGCTCTTACTGTAGCTTGGTGCCTCATGTAAACCTACACTGAAGCAATATTTTTGGCAAAACTTAGTCATGATTGCTTTGTAATAACAGGGAAGAACATCATTTGCCTACTCAGAAGACCAAGAAACCTGCTGTTCATTATCGGGTTCAGATACGTGTCATATCATCGACATTATGGAGGACCATCTTTTTTTTTTTTTTTTTTTTTTTTTTTTTTTTTTTTTTTTTTTATATCATCGACATTATGGAGGACCATTTTTTTTTTTTTTTTTTTTTTTTTTTTTTAATGGAGGACCTTCATAAACATCATTCTAGAGCTAGGCATTGAGAATATCTGAGTATTAAGTTTCAAGTAATTTCTTAAAAGTGTAAGATGTTTACCTCATCTTTTTACTTTTGTGTGTGTTGTCCTTCTAAATTATAGAAAACATTTTAATGGAGATAAAACATGAAAACTTGAATACAGGGCAATGCTTACTTTGCTATCTATAATACTACATTTTTGCTAAGAAATACTAGTAGTACTGTTTAACTGAAGTAGAAATATTTCTTATTTATTCATTAAATGAGGAAAGCAAACAATGCCTACTACTTTGACATTTTATAGAAGCTACTTTTAAATCAGAATATTTAGTTTTCAGTAGTCATATAATCAGTAGAAGGGTGCATTTATATTTTTTAATGGGGTATATAGTTCCTTATGTGTTGTTTTTTTTTTTTACATATTTTCCTACTACATATTGAATTTGTATGTTTTTAAAATTGTTAAATCTAGACAAATGTAAATGTTATTTTTAGTTGGTGCAAACCTAATACCTACCATTTTAAATAAATAATTTGTCTTTTAAAAAAAGAAGAAAAACCCAAAAAACAAAAACAACATTAAGATCTGAGTTTAAATTAAATAAACCTATTTTAGCAAAAAATGACTGAAAAACAGTAAGTTACTTAAACCATTAAAATATTAAGAAATTTGAAATTGTTCACTATTTCTGTTCCCACAGTTTCAATATTTGTCTTTGTATATATATAGTTACTCCAAACAGAACTGATACAATTTTTTTAATAAATATAAATCTGAAATTTTTATATTTAGAAGTGCTTGAACTACTTTGTTTTTAATCTCAAAATTTTAGTTACCAAAATAGAAAAAAGGTATTTTGATAAAAGTGTATATGTATATAATTTTTTATATATATAGTTTCATAATTTTCCTATTTAAATGTTCTATGATTGTGGTGTTAGTTTTTGTTTTCATAACAATTAGGCTTAATTGTTCCCACTTTCTAAATACCTGTTTAGAAGGTCGCTTCAATTTTAGAAAGATAGGCTATTTAAAATGCTATTTTCTCTGGCCATAGAACAACTTATCTTAGGAAAGCATTGTGTAGTGAAACTACTTTATTCAGGCTGAATGGGAAATGAATATGTGCAGTATGTTCCTGTTATCTGCTAAGTGTTGTTACTGAGTAAATGATTTGTATTTCTCAAAGTCTTAACACTCTTTTACTACTCAAAATCCTTTCATTAGAAATAACAAATTTTGCTTCAATTTATCTGAAGTGTTTAGATTAATATGGGGGGAGATGTGTATGCGTAGATGTGTGTGTGTGTGTGTATGTACACATACATACATATACAACATGGCTTAACATATTCCTTCCCAAAGTGGTTGTTGAAATGAATTTATTTTCACTCCCTGCCTTTCTCTTCATACCCTCCCAGTTCTTCCATTGCAAAATAATGTAACAAAATTAGTTTTTCTTCTCTCCACCCTTCAAATCCCCTTCCCTCAAATTTGGATAGCTCCTTCTAGATTTTTGTGTCCTAAAACTAGGAAAAATATTACAGTTTACTTTTATATATGTAGATATCTATAAGATACTACATGCATATAAAATATAAATATATATAGCTATATATCTTTAAGATCGTTCTTTTGGAACCCTGTTTCTGCTGGCCTAGCACTTCTTTTTCTTGGGAAGTTCCTCTCTCCAGTCCATCATAAGGTCCAAATATAAATCGTCCTACTTCCACAGCAGAGTGATTGACTAAGGATAGGTACATAACCAAAGTGGGGACAGTCTAGTTTTTCATCTCTCTTGGCCTCGGTGATCACAACAGGGGTGCCAGCAAGGTTGGATTTCAGTGAAGACCCTCTTCCTGTTTTATAGAGAACTGCCTTCTCATTGTACCCTCACATGGTGGAGAGAGGGCTAGCTGTCTTCCTCTTATTCTAATTTCATCATGGGGCCTCCACCCTCATGACCTAATTACCTCCCAAAGGCACCACCCCCTAATACTGTTGTATTGGGGGTTAGAGTTTCAACAAATGAATTCGGGGAGGGGTCAAACTTCAGTCCATAAAAATAGCCAGTTTCAAAAGTAGGTTCTTTGATAAGATAGGTTTCTAGTAAAACATTTTAAGAGATTTTCTGTATTTGTCCATTTTTCCATTTCTGTTCATGTTCCTGATTGTATCAGGACCATATATTGCCAACAGCAGAAACCATCTGGCTAAACTTGAGGAAAAGGGAATTTATTGGAAGGATATCTAGTGCCTTTCAGGACTGGTGGTCAGGAGTCAGGACAGTATTAGTGGTGGAAAGTACTAGAGAAGGAAGCAGCCTGTTTGATTGTGGGAGCAGCCTAGTCAGAATGATACAATGAATTCTTCCTTTCATTTGTTTTTGTTCCTTGCAAGATTAGCTCAGGGTTCAGAGTCCTTGGAGAGAGTGCTCAATGGGCCAAGGTTGGGTCATGTGCCTGTTCTTTAGACTTCTGTAATTTAAGGTCGCGTCTGGAATTCTTCTGGGATGGGTGACTATATAATCACCAAAAATGACAAATATTCACTACAGTTCACTCCTGGCTGTTCAGTTTCCACACACATTCCATTCCTTTTATACTTAAATTTCCAAAAGCACTCATGCCCAACAGTGCACCTATTGCTTACCTATATATTCACGGCCAAGGCCTTTGGATTATGTTCATTTTTCAAGTTTTGCTACATTCTCATTGATTTTCTGCAAATTGTGCTAATTAAACAGTCATTTTAGTACTATCAGACATCAGAAAGAGATGGGAAATTTGTTAAAATACATGTTATATATGACAGCAAGGAAATAACAGGTGGAAGTTACTGCCTTATTTAAGTGCCTTAGACTTTACTTCTTCATCTATTCTTTAATTTTTGTTTTGGTTACTACCTTGACCAACTAAGCTTCTTCCCTAATAGAGTGACCAAATTTAGACAGGTCCAAGCTCTTGTTTCTTTTACCACTATATGTGGCAACGTAAGAACACCAGAGAATCTTCAGTTTTCCATCCATACTCTTCCCTGCTCTTATTTGTGAAGCAACTGTACCATAAGGTTAAAACACCTCAACTAACATGACAACCCTCTTTTTTTGCCAGATTACCAGTGGCATAAAGAATCCAAAATTACCATGTGGCAGTTTGAATCCCAGTTATTTTCAACTAATTTCTTTTGAACTCCTAAATACCCAAATCTATAAAAATAGTAGAGTCTGGAGTCAGAGGAACAAAAAGCAAATATTTTATGAGAGGATAATTGGGTGAAATAGTAGGAGGCTTCTTAGTTCTTAGAGCTAATATAGGAACAGGAGAAATAGCATTCAAAATCAGTTGTTGAGGGGCGCCTGGGTGGCTCAGTCGGTTAAGTGTCGTCCGACTTTGGCTCAGGTCATGATCTCATGGTTCGTGGGTTTGAGCCCCATGTCAGGCTCTGTGCTGACAGCTAGCTCAGGGCCTGGAGCCTATTACAGTTTCTGTTTCTCCTCTCTCTCAACCTCACCTGCTCATGCTGTCTCTCAGAAATAAATTAAAAAAAAAAAACATTAAAAACAAAATCAGTTGTTGAATATAAATATACACTGCATTTGGAGTGTTGTCTCTCAGCTGGCTTCATAACTAAGTCTTCAAGCACTTTATCTTATGTCTTCTGTGTAATAAGTTCCTTGGCTACAACAATGTTGTATAGGAATCCATGATAATATAGAATTATGTAGTAAATCCATAAATGATGGTGCTGCCAGGAATGTCATGGGCAAAAAAAAAAGCAAAAAACCCATAATGTCTACCAATGAGGACATTCTTCTGATGAAATTAGTCGGCTACCAGGTAGCTGGCTGACCCACCGAGATATGATACCTACCAGTAGAAGTGCTATCAGCAAAAGCAAAGTGGGGAAAGTAGAGAAGGGGAGGACGTGGAGGCGGCAATAGTCAAAAAAGCCTCTGTAAGTGGGGTTTGTACTCTATCCTTGCTTATCCTGGCACTTTGTTAATACTCTCATTTAGCACTGGCATGACAAGATATTAACATTTACAGAAAAGGTTATCTTGTCTAATTATTCAGGGCCTCTTTCACAGCAAGGGCTTTGCTGTGATTATTCACATAGCTAAGAAACATTCTCACATTCTGGATCCATTTTAAGAGATCCACCTATACACTCCTTCCAAGCTTTCTTAAGTTGACACCAATCCTTTTCCAAGCACCTGAGAATCCAGCCAAACCCCAAATTCACTTTTCATGAGTAGTCATAATATTTTTTCATACTGTATCCCTTCAGGCCAAGGAGACAAAATGAACTGCTCAAGGCTGCTCCCTAGGAGGTCTTTCCTTTCCTGTCGTTTGCTGCCAGCCATGAACAAGGAGTTTAATGCTCCTCACCACCTCATATGTGGCTGGTAGTAACATTACACAGGATCACCTGTAAGTCAAGCTTGAATTTTTTTCCAACATCAAGTTATCCATAAGGAGTTCTTGTTAGGTGACCGTTGTGAATTGAGTGAAAAGAGGCAGCATGGCCAGAGAGCATCCTGGGAATGTGATCACACAATTTACTCGTGCCTTTAGGACTGGCTCAGGACACTTTTTCTGGATGGTAGAACTCAAAGGATATGCTTATGTCAGTGATTCTCAACTGAAGGCAATTTTGCTTCTCAGGGGTAAAAATACAACAATTTAATGAAATGTTTAGAGACATTTTTGATTGTCACAATTGCAGAGTGCTACTGGCAACTAATTGATAAGCCAGAGATCCAGCTAAAGATCTACAATGCTCAGGGCAACTCCCCACAAGAAAAAGTAATTTGGGCCCAAATATCAGTAGTTCCAAGGATAAGAATCCCTGATTTATGTTTATGTCTAGATAATATCCTGTTTAGAATAGACAGCTGGGATCAGGATTACCTGGAGTTCCAAAATCAGGTGTTCATTCTCCAAAAGAACAGATAGAACATGAAGTTTCTCAAGATGAGAGAGTTATTAGCCTAAGAGGACTTGTCTCTGTGCCAGTACCCATTTGGACCTCTAGCTGACAAGGTCTGTCACAGACACTAGTCATTAACTACAATGAACTTGTATATTACTAAAGTTTCTCGCATACTTCTGGCCAAAGAATTCAGTTCACATAAAAAAAAAAATCCACCCACAAAATATTTTCTTCTCATATCTAATGTTGCCTGTTTTGTACAGGGAAACACGCTTCCACAAAAGTTATATACAACAATGCTATTGTTGAATTAGAAACTGAGACCAGACCACATTTGGCCATTTCAAGTTCCTTAAACCCCTGGACACTGTCAAAATGAGGGGTAAGGTACTGAATGCAGGGGTTGATAATCCACCAAGGGGAAATCAAGTTACTGCTACAGAATGAGTATGCACAAAACCCCAGAGGCTCCAAGTTGCTTCCTTCTTAGACTCTCAAAATATTTTAAAAAAAATTTTTTTTGCATTTATTTATTATTGAGAGATAGAGAATGAACAGGGGAGGGGCAGAGAGAAAAGGAGACACAGAATCTCAAGCAGGCTCCAGGCTCTGAGCAAGCTGTCAGCACAGAGCCCAACATGGGGCCCAAACCCACGAACCGTGATATCATGACACTTAACCGACTGAGCCACCCAGGCGCCCGTCAAGTTAAAATATTTCAATGGCCCTACGCAGACAGGGGCTTAAATTCTTCAGGAATGAGGTTTTAGTCACCCCACTAGACCCATTAAGAATTCTGGCTGGAAGTCAAGGGAACATGGAATTGAGTATTGGACAAAATAAGTCGGGTCCCATGACCAGTTTCAAAAACAGAGCTATATAGCCTCTACCTATATTCCTTTCTATGGCATGTGTGTATTTTAAACAAATCTACCTCTTTTCTGTTTCTTCCAGTGTTGTATATAGGATTTTTGACATTGGCTAATCTAATGTAGTGCATAGATTGCAGAATATCATGGTGGGATTACTCTAGACCTGGGGAGGAATGGACATTCCTGAGGTCCTGGATATGGAACTGAATATAGTAACCTATGAGACTTGATTGTCCCCCAAGAGGAAGGATGAGTTCTTAGTTGAATGAGAGATGGTTGTACCATACTGAGTGGGATAATGTTTTGAAGAAGTATAATCATGGGAAATTGTGGGTATGTGTATATTGGGCAGGCAAAGGAGTGGACACCAGTGGGTATTTTGTCATTTATTGACTGTTCCACTCCACAACCCATTTTTATTCTGGGAGAATTCCTTGTTAGGTGTTTGTGGGAGATAAGACTTCACATTACATTAGTGAAGGCTCTAATAGATTAGATATTAGATAAAATATTAGATATTTTCTTTCTCCCAAACTGATTGCCAGTATGTAAACTTGGTGCCACCACTTGTATGCGCCTGGCAGAGTTTGAGTTGTGAATGAATGGCACAGTAACAGCTTAGAATGCATTGTTGTACCATTCTTTGGCAGTGGCAATCCTAGGGTGTTTAGCAGTGATTGGGCCAGTAATAGAATTCTAAACAGGCTGTTTTGAAGCTTATCTTCGCTATTATCTCTGCTACCAAGCTATCCTTGATTTCTGTCGTTTTATGATCCTAGTTTTTGGCCTTTTAATTCTGTAAGTTACTCCCTAATCTTAGAATAAAATTACTGTCTTCTTACCTAGCCAAAATTAGATTCTGATGTTTAAGATCAAGAACTAAGAATTCAGGATGCCTGGGTAGCTCAACTGGTTAAGCGTTGGACTCCTGATTTTGGCTCAGGTCATGATCTCGTGATTTGTGAGTTCAATCTCCAGAGAGGCCTCTGTGCTGACAGTGTGGAGCCTGCTTGGGATCCTCTCCCTCTCTCTTTGCCCCTCCCCTACTCACATGCACCTTCTCTCAGAATATATAAGGAAACATTAAAAAAAAGAACTAAGAATTCATTGTATATAAACTTTTCACCACTACTTGTCCACAAAGCTTCTTTGAAAAACTTTGTCCTACTGTGATTTCTGCCACCTGGACTCATTGCTTTTACTACTAATTTTAAAAACATATACTATCCAGCCTTACTATTTTGTAATGACTCATCTTCCTAAAGAGTCTTTTGGACTCTTTTTTAATGTACACAATACTTAGGCTGAAGCTTACACATGGCAGGTGCTCAGTAATTGTGACATTTATTGAACATTTAATCTGCATAGAATTACTAAGTTGTGGAAGGAAAAATGAAAACTCATTTTGGAAGAAATAACCTCAGATCTTGTGTATGTTATATAAATAGGCACTAAGAAAACTTCCTACAAACACATGTGTTTCCCTCATACAAACATTGTTTTGTATAGTACTGAAAAATTTCAGAAATATAAGGTTAAAAGGAATGTATAATTGTGATTTTTAAAATAAAACCTATTCTTTGATTTCTTTTAGATCTGACCATTTGCAATGCCATTGGATTTAGCAGATAAGTGTTACAAATAAAGGACAAAGTGTAATTTATTTAGATTTTCATAAATTAATATATCAGAACCAGCCTCCATAGTAAAGTGGTCTCATATATCAAGTTACTGGGATAAAGACCTAAGTTATACAAAACTACAAGTGATTGCTCTGAATAAAGAAGTATCCAACAATGTGAGATGGTTCACCAAACTTCAATGCTTAGGATGGTAATATTTTTTACTTATAATCTGAAGAAGTTGTGTTCAACAAAACTTCCAAATTCACAATGACACTGAACTCATACATATTGGAATTTAGAAGAAATTGCATAAGAATATCCCAGAAAGACATACAAAAGGGCAGAAGAATGACAGTTGTTTGACAGTGGACAACTTGATAACATTATGAGGAAAAAGCCCCACTGTGTATGTAAGGGACCCCTAGGAAAAGTGTACAAACAAATTGAAATACATACTTTGAGTTAAAGTTCTGGACTCTGCTAATCAAGAAAAAGTCAGAAATGTTTCAAATCCATGGTGAAAAAATGGACCCAAATGGAGTATATGAAGTCCTCACATTGAAAATTTTAAGCTTAAAAGTATGTGTGTGGGGGTAATCACTAGTGGGTCTTTTTTAAATTTTTATTCTTTTAAGTTTATTTTGAGACTGCACATACACATGAGTGGGGGAGGGTTGGAGAGAGAGGGAGAGAGAGAATCTGAAGCAGGCTCCACTCTGTCAACACAGAACCTGATGTGGGGTTTGATCCCACAACTGTGAGATCATGACCTGAGCCAAAATCAAGAGTTGGATGCTTAACTGACTGAGACACCCAGGTACCCTGCTATAATATCCTTTAAAAACTTGTCCTTTGGTTTCACTGTTCATATACCATGGAGGGGATGGTTTGTTATATTTTTTGCATTATCTATATCCTTAAGATTTATGTATTAAATATCAAGAAATTTCTAATTGTTTAAGATCTTAATTGTTAGGTTGGGAGAGTATCTGTCTGTTTTGCATAGCAATAAGCTACTAAAATTATTTAAATTATCTAAGACTTTTTTCTAGGAAAAACTAAAGCTTTTTTATTCACTGATTTTATTTTTGAGACTCTTCTACAAAGTAAAAATTTAGTTCTTATTGGGAAGCAAATAGCAACTTAATGACTTTGATTTATAAAATATACATCCATGATTCTCTTTTGTGTCTCTACGTGCCATTAGATGAAATATAAAAATTTGTTTTTCAAGAAAGCTTATTTTTTAAAATTTATTTTGAGAGAAAGAACATAAGCATGAGCGGGGAAGGGTAGAAAGAGAGAGGTAGAGAGAGACTCCCAAGCAGAGTCTGCACTGTCAGCACAGAGCCTGATGTGGGGCTTGGTCCCAGACCATGCGATCATGACCTGAGCTGAAATCAAAAGTCAGATGCACCTGATCCACCCAGGCACTCCAAGAAAGGTTTTTTAAGAAACCTTTTCTGAGATTCACTCTAGTAGGTCCTTCAATTTAAAACTATTCTATCAGTTTTTGAAATATTTCTTATTGGATGCCTACATGACACTTAAAAAGCATGATTCTCATTTTAATTGTTTCCCCAAACCTGAATACAAATGGCGATTTGCTCAATCTGAAAGTGCAATTTTATATAAAACCTGATAAATGCTATGCACTCTATATTTTATATCAGTATGAACTTGCAACCTCCAACAGTGTAAGCATTAGTTGTATTTAATGTAAAATGGAAAATTATACTCTCATTACACTTTTAGATTCAGCATACTGACTTTCACCTTAGGCAGATTTGTACAGCACTAAGAATTATAAATGATTATAACTTGCCTAGAAGTAGTAATTACTTTCTCAGTATCTAGCTAAAATACAGATATATAAAGTCCTATCTTTTTGATACATAAATTGTGCTGAAAGAATTTAAAATCGTAGTTAAAAAGAAGGCTAAACTTTTCAGTAGTAAAGCCAACACCTACAAAAGTTATGTGTTGGGGAGGAGGGTGAGTTAGGATTTTTGTTTTTAATTTTGAACTGTTCTTAGGAATTCCTGTCTTCCCTCACATGTTATACTAAACTGATTATTCAGATCCATTTTGAGGCTGACCCAAAGCCACTAAGTGGTTGGCCTTGCAGTCTTCTCTAAAGAGAAGGAAAATGTGATTTCAGTGAGTCCAAGATGGGCCCATCTCAGCAGTTAATTCCATGAAAGCAAGTATAAAACAATGTTGACTTCTGGGGACAGAGGGAGAAACTGAGAGTTTGGTGCTGGAAGAGATGTCAAAGCAACAGTATTATTAAATTTTGTTGGAAAGAAAAGGCTGCTAGGGTAAATGTCAGCAATTTCCATGCATTCACTGCTCTTTCATAGTAGTAACACAAAGCAACTCTTGGTTATTTTTCAGAATTTCTACCTGCAAGATTAATTGTATATATCTGAAGCATTCTACCTCTGAAAACCGCAGCACACATTTATGGTCTTATAAACCTTTACCAAAGCTATTTAGATTTTTAGCCATACTATCTCTAGGTAGAAACTCTAGAAGTTTGCAATGCACGGAGGAATTTTTTCCCTCAAAAACTATCACATATGAGTTCTAAGGATCCTTTGTGATTTTTTTATATGTTGGGAATTTGCACACATCCATTTAAATTCTCTTGCTTTATGATTTAATAAACCACTAGTGGAGTGCCTATGTGGCTCAGTCGGTTAAGTGTCTGACTCTTCATTTCGGCTCAGGTCATGATGTCCCAGTTATGGGATCAAGCCCCACATTGGGCTCTGCACCAACAGTGCAGAGCTTGCTTGGGATTCTCTCTCCCTCTGTTTGCCCCTCTCTCGTTCATTCTCTCTCTCACATAAATAAACTTTAAAAAGTTGGGGGGGGGAGCACCTGGGTGGCTCAGTTGGTTAAGGTCTGACTCTTGATTTTGTCTCAGGTCATGATCTCCTGGTTCATGAGATCAAGCTCTGCACTGGGGCTGCACTAACAGCACAGAGCCTTGTTGGAATTCTCTCTGTCCTCTCTCTCTTCCCCTCCCTTGCTTGGGTGTGCATGCATGCATGCATGCATGTGCACTCTCTCTCAAAATAAATAGGTAAACACTAAAATAAAGTGTATTATAGCAAAGCTCTTATTATAATGTACTATGTGTATTCACATATTCCTGTATTAAGGGATATTTTTCCGATAATATAAGAAGAAGAAAAAATAGTAGTAATGGCAGATGTTAACACCATGAAGCTAGAGGGGTATAGGAGTGCTAAAACTGTAGTTTAAGACATGCTCCTTCCTGGTTGAATATCTGAAGGCTTGGTTGGAACAATTCAATGGGTGACTAATAAAACCTTCAGTTTGGCAATATATTAAGAGCTTTGATTTCCCAGTTTCACTTCCAGGGCTTTTTCCTTATATAAGTAAATAAAACACAGAGCAATCTCTGTACATCAAAGATATGCTTCATAGCAAATAATTTTTAGTAAATAATGGACACAAACTAAAAGATCAATAACATATAGTACAGAAATAGTGGAGTATTGCATGCACAGCATTAAAAAAAAGATGACTATCAAGAGGAGTAACAGGAAATATTGTTATAATCTTCAAAAGCAGGACAAAGGTGTATAAAGCTGAGTTTCAACTATGTAAAATAACTGCACAGAAAGAAAATATGAAGGAGATTATTTGAATTACTGTTTTCTCTGAGCAGTTAAATTATAGGTGTTCGTTTTCTTTATGGATTTCTGCATTTTGTAAAGTTTCAACAAATGTATATTATTTCATAATTAGAAAATAGGAGACTTCAAAAAATAATAGTATTTAGCTATGTATAATTTTTGTGAGGATTAAATAAGATATTAAATGTGATTCTCTAGGATATGCTAAGTATTGACTTCTAAACACAAATAAGAGAAGGGGAAGTTTCCCTCTCTAGCAATCAGTATTGCTTGTGTTATTGACAGGAAACAGTAACAAAAAATTCTTGCATGCTGCATAGAATCAAATCCTGTCACTCTAATTATACACATTTTCAGGGATATTAATTGAAGAATTGTTTTAATAGTGAACAACAGGAAACAACCTAAATGATCACAACATAAACATATGTTGTTCATTTATACAATGGACTACTAGACAGTCATTAAAAATAATTAGATAGATATGTAGGCATTAAAAATGAAGATGCCCATGATACAGCTTTAAGTGAAAGCTAAATTGCAAAACAGAATTTGTGTATAATCTTTATCAAAGACAAAATCGGGGGAAAAATCTTATTACGTTTTATTAGTCTGATATAATAGTCTCAAAGGGGTAACAGGCGACATGACAGAATCTCTGATCTAAAAATCAGAGAAACAGTCTGGCTCAAGTGCCCACTGTATTTAAGATTTCAACTTTTAAAATCAACATAATCTAGATATCTTTTACCTTTAGTAGTACAAGACACCTGCAATTTATTAAGATTAAAGTATCGGTCTGCTCAACATCACTCATCAGGGAAATACAAAACCATCATCAGATACCACCTCACACCTGTCAGAATGGCTAAAATTAATGACAGGACACAAAAAGTATTCCTATCCAGCGTTCTTATCCAGTATAAATTGTTGCAGTTCTGGTTTTATTATTATTATTTTTTTCCTCCAGTGAAGTCACCTTTATTGTGAATATTTCCTATTTGGGTAGGAAAAGCACTAGTGGATTGTGAAATCTGTGACTAGTTCTGGTTTCCCACATAGGAGCTATGTGGCATTCAGAAAATCATTTGAATCTCCGATTTCTGAGCTAAGAAGTAATAAGCCTAGATGATCTTTGACGTCCCGTTTCATATTAGTTTGGTCCTCTGAGAATCAGTGTCAAGAAAGAATTAGGAGTGCAAGAAATTTATTAGGGTAAGTGCCTGTGAAAGGTAAAAGGGTGAAGGAGCAGGAGTAAGCAGAGAGAAAGAGGAGTAAGAAGAAAGCAGGGAGAGAAGGAGGTTTAGTTAGTAATCCTCGGACTTTAGTGTGGCTCTGACAAGGGCCCAGAGAGTCCCAGAACAAAGATTGCCCATTAGAAGAGTCCTGTCGTGGGCTGGCTTCAGCACCCTGCTGCATCATCAGCTAAAGAGAGCCCAGGAAAAGGGTAGTCTCAGCATGACCACTGTTCTAGATCCCAAAGTTAACTGGTGGGAATCAGGTAACTCTTACGAGTTTTATCTTGAAGGAGGATCTGATGGCATACCTCTAGAATTGTCACAATATCAATATCTCTAATTCCTAGATTATGACCAGTATGGACTGCATGTTTGTGTCTTCCTTTCCCCCAAATTCTTGTGTTGAAGTCCTAATGCCCAGTGTAATGATGGTATTAGGAAGTAGGCTCTTTGGAAGGTAGTTTGGTTTAGATGAAGTCTTGAAGGTGGGACCCCTATGATGAGGTTAGTGTGTCTTTCTTTTTAAATTAAAAATTAAAAATTGAGACAGAGCACAAGTGGGGGAGGGGCAGCAGAATCAGAAGCAGGCTCCAAACTCTGAGCTGTCAGCACAGAGTCTGATGCAGGGCTCCAAATCACAAACAGCAAGATCATGACCTGAGCTGAAGTTGGATGCTTAACCGACTGAGCCACCCAGGCTCCCCAGTGTGTCTTAAAAAAAAAAAAAACAGCAGAGCACCCTCACCCAGTCATGTGAGGATAGAATGAGAAGGTGGCTCTCTTCTCAGCCTCCAAAATTGTGAGAAATTTTGTTCTTTGAGCCACCCAGTCTATGGTATCTTTTTATATAGCAGCTCAAACTGACAAGACAAAAGTGATTCCTCATTTTCATTACAGAGACAGAGACAGAGAGAGAGACAGAGAGAGGATTTTCATCAGTGTCAGTCAGTTTCATGGATTTGAGAGCCAAAGGCCAGGTTTGCTAGGAAGTGGTATAGTGAGTGTCCCCGCTTGCTTCCCTCCCCAGCCTGTGATACAGATTTAGTTTTCCACTCCCTCACACTCTCTCTGTGTCCCCTCACTCTGAAGCTCCATCTACCATAGTGGTACATGGTGGTATGTAGTGGTACGGTAGGCAGTCGTGCAAGGGTGGGACCTCATTGCAGACTCCTTTTGTAAAGCGCTGCTTCGTAACTTTGGCTGTACATTGGAACCATTTAGGGATCTTCAAAAATGCCCAATGCTCAGAGCATGCCCTGGCTCAAGTAAATCAGAGTCTCTGGGGGTAGAGTCAGACAGCAATATGTTTTCAGACCCTTCACGGGGTCCAATGGGCAAGGAAAGTTAGAAGCACTTCTTCAAAGGAGCTTAGCTCAGGGGAAAGAAGAAACACAGGCTAATTAGGAGAAACACTCCAAGTGGCAGTATTTTCTTTTCTTTTTAAAGAAACATATAACTTTTTGTTACTTGCTTTTTGAGGTAGAAATAAAGGACATTAATTTTATGCAAAAAAGGCAACACATAGAAGTAAAGTCCAAAGAAACTATCCACGCTCTTTGTCATTTCAGAATTTGCCATGCAAAGTATTCATAACTCAACTGTTTTCTTACTACGCTAAGTTATTATTTACTACCATTTTGTATTCAAGGGAAAGTTATTTTTCAATAATAATGAAAAATGTTTTTTTTTTTAAATCCTTTGAGACAGGGTTAGTTGATTTCTATAATGCTTTTGTGAAGTTGGGGCCCATACTCGTGGTGGAAGAGCTGAGTTAAAGTAGTTTTCCAGCAACATTGGACAGTTTTAGATTCGACTTGTTTGTTCAGTTTTATGCTGCCCAGCACAAAATCACTGCTTTCAGAAAACATGTTTGTTGCTCTGCATTGAGTAAAACAGGTATTTATTGTGGGCTTGCTATGTGGTGGGTAGTGGCAGTGGGATCAGTGATATAAAGATGAACAGAAGAGGTTGGGTCTATTAATGTGGAAATAGTTAACTAATTTGTGGACTATTCTTACAATGGAGGTGACTATGAAAGAGTAAGTTAGATATATACTTACACATGTTCAGAGTTATTCATGATAATACTGTTAGGTGTTTGTAGTTTATTTAAGAATTTTATTTACAAGTACGTGTGTATAAGCATATTAAAATTTTATTTTTATTTTTAAAACATTTTTAAATGTTTATTTATTTTTGAGAGACAGAGAGAGAGAGAGACAGAGAGAGAGAGAGACAGAGAGAGAGAGAGACAGAGAGAGAGAGAGAGACAGAGCATGAGTGGGGGAGGGGCAGAGCTAGAGATACACACACAGAATCCGAAGCAGGCTCCAGGCTCTGAGCTGTCAGCACAGAGCTTGCTGCTGGGCTCAAACTCACAGACTGCGAGATCATGACCTGAGCTGAAGTCGGATGCCCAATTGACTGAGCCACCCAGGCGCCCCAGCATATTAAAATTTTAAGAGAATTCATACAAAATAGTGGTTAGTGGTGAGTGATTGAAGCAAGCAGAAAGAGTCTTTCATACTTTTATACAACTTTTTAAAGAATAGTATCATTTTAAGTGACTATAGACATGGAGTTTTCTGGTGTTTTTGAAATTAAGAAGGTCTCTATAAGAAAGAAGTCCATTTCTTCAGGGAATTGAGGAATCATTTCAAGATGTTTTAAAAGGATGTTGCCAATAAACCAAAGGTGTTTTCTTGGCTTCCCAGTAATAAAAGAAACTAGAAAAAAGTATAATTAAATAGCCCTTATCCTTTCCTGGTAGCCTGCTTTGTTTTGAAACAATGGCCCTGCACTGTAAACAAAATGTTATATTCTTTACAATACAAACATATGAAACAAATTTGTAGCAATCAAAGAACAAACATTTCTCTCAGGTCACTTGTTGCAAATTGAACTCAAAGACAGCAAACATCTCTTTAACAGACACCTTATCAGGATTCCAACAGAGAAATAGAACCAGTGAAAGATATATATATATCTCATATATAAACCTCTTCCTTGCAATCTTTTTATATATATTATTATAATTTGTCATATAATATATACATATGTTTACATATATATGATGTATGTGTGCACATAGAGATTTATTACAGGTAATTGGTTTATGCCATTGTGAAGGCTGACTAGGCAAGTTCAAATCTTTAAAGCAGGCTGGAAACTAGTGGGAAGGAGGTGACACTGCAGTTCATAACAGAATCATCTTTTTTTTTTTTTTAATTTTTTTTTTAATGTTTTATTTATTTCTAGGAGAGAGAGAGACAGCGTGAGCAGGGGAGGGTCAGAGAGAGAGGGAGTCACAGACTGAAACAGGCTCCAGGCTCTGAGCTGGCAGTCAGCACAGAGCCCGACGCGGGGCTCAAACCCACGAATCGCGAGATCATGACCTAAGCAAAAGTCGGACACTTAACCGACTAAGTCACCCAGGCGCCCCAACAGAATCTTCTTCTTAAGGGAAGCCTCAGTCCTGCTCCTAAGGCCTTTCAACTGATTGAATTAGGCCCACCCAGATTGTCAAAGATAATCTCCTTTACCTAAAGTCAACTGATCCTAGATGTCAATCATATCTACAAAATATTCTTACAGCAATATCTAGATTAGTGTTTGATTGAATAACTGTGTACTATAGCCTAGGCAAGTTGACACATTAAATTGACATCATGGTCCACCCTATGTCAATTTGGCACCTGTACACATACTTAATCTCCAAATAAAGACAGTAACAAAGTCATACTTCCCTCTAACATGACTGAGCAATCCTGCATACAAGTTAAAATGCACTAACCTTTTCCCCAAATCAGGATGCAAAGTCTAACAGTGAACTTCAGTCTTCTCCTTGATATTCTGTAAATTAAGTATTATGATATAAAGTTAACAAGTATTAACACATATGTTAAATGATAAAGGAATTAGGGAGGGATAAAATAATATTTTATTCTCTTACATATATGTAAAAAAATACTCCTGTTACAATCCTTTTTTCAGGAGTGGTGGTGTGATATTTATAATTGCCTTCTTGCACTATCCATTCCGTATTCCCTTTGTCCTCAGTAAGCACTCAGGTAATTGTGTGAGGGTTTTTTGCTTGGTTGGAGGACCCAAATGTTTATTCTTGAAGATAATGGGCTGGGCATTAGAAGTTCTGCCTGGATTAGATTGTTGTAGTTTTCCATTGACATTAACCACCACACACACCTGTAGTAAGAGACACCCTAAGGAATCTCTCATATTTTAGACCTAATTTTACCTCCGTTGTATGGTAGCAGCCCAATATCCCTTTGGTGATCAGGATCAATCACTCCAGCCAGTATGGTATCAACCCTCTTCTCCTGTTGATTCAGAAGTATGGGGAGCTAAAGTGGCTGGGCGGCAGTCTTAACGTATAGTTCAGCAAAATCATTGTTGGGCAGAAGCATTCTTACCACTGAGATTAAGACCTTAAAACCAGCAGAATGTGAGATCACAGGAGCAGGAAGCAAACATTTGCCAGTGGATTACTTGAGTAATAGTAAGTTGTGCACTCCCGTCTCCACCCTTCAATTCCTGGACCCATGAAATTTATATAGGGGAGAAACAGCACCTTATATTGGATGCTAATCAGAGTATGTGCAGCTCCTGAAGAACCTTTGCTCCTGTCCTACATGGTGTTGCCGCCTAGATGGCACTGTAACTGAATCTTCAAAAGCTTCTTCAAGATGATGGCAAGACCAATAAATTCCACAAGTATGGACCCACTGCTACACTTCATTTGCTGTAAAGTGACTATCTTGATTAGACACAGTGCTGTGTGGAATACCAGGATGGTGGATAAAGGCATTCTGAAAGTGCATGGATAGTATTTTTGGAAAATGATGGTATGCAAGGAAGGCAAATTTGTATCCAGAGTAAGTGTCTGTTTCAGTAAGAACAAAATGCTACCTATTTACTGATGGAAAAGTCAACTTGCCACCAGTTAACTGGCTGATCACTCTGGGAAATGGTGCCATATTAAAGACTTAGTGTTGGTTTCTGCTGCTGGCAGATTGGGTACTCGGCAGTGGCTGTAGCCAGGCCAGGCTTGGTGAATGGGAGTCCATGTGGCTGAGACTGTGCATTACCTCATTCTTGCCAAAATGGCTACTTTATTCATGATCCCATTGGGCAATGATAGTATTGTCTGAGGAAAAAGAATGCCTGGTAGGCACAGAATGGGTCACTCTATTTAATGGATTATTAAAAACTTTCTTCTGGACTCCCAGTGTAGGAGAGCAGGTCTTCTATGACAAATCCACCTAATACCCCAATCTCCCTAAGCCTTTCAATTCCTTCCTCTATAGTACACCAAGGCAATTCTGGCATTTTAACTTCATTTAGTGTAGCACACATTTTGGTCCATGTTTCCGTCAACCAAACAAACAGTCAGATCCCTTTCTAACCCCTCAGGTAAATCAAGTCCAGAAACTGCTTAAGGGGCCCATATTAATCAATTTGGTACAATCTAACTTTGTATTCCCTGAAAAATTTTCCCACACCGAATATCCACTCTCCAGATTTCTGTCTTCATAAATTAGAAATGTCATGTACTTCTTTTGTTGTATAGAGAAACTTTTTTGTTTTTGTTTTTGTTACACTTAAATCTCATCCTTTAGGGCTTTTGCGGACTTGGGTCTACTTTTAGGTCTAGAAGCAAAGTGAGTGACAGTGGTAGATCCTGAGAAGAATCAATAGTGCCTTGTAAGACAACTACCTCAGAAGAAGCTATCATAGGTTCTTCAGGTAAAGCAAGGTTAACCTCCACAGACAGGATGGAAAGGTTGCTTCTAAATAGCAGAATTTAAGGGTTTTATGTACCCAACTTCACTGGGATCTTCCCAGATGTCCCCATTCCAATTATCAGGATCCTATTCCTTTGCAATGAATACATTCACTTTAACAGAAGACTCTTGGCAAAGTTGAGAATTCAATTTGCATTCTAATTCAGCCACTAGCAGGATAAAACTCTGATTTTCAGAAATCTCAGCCTTGCAGCAATTGGAGGTGAGGTTTTCTTTCAGATCAGATGTAGTGACTTTCAGGTCATTTATGCAGAGGATGAGTCGGGAGTTTGAAGCCCTGAGCTTATCCTTTTCCTGCCCACTTTCTCCAATGCAATTGGGAGCAACCAGCAAATCTTATTAAACTCTTTAGTTTGACTAAAATGTTCTAAGGTATCAAATACATGGTTGCAGAAAACTTCAACTTTTATAAATATTTCATTAGGAGTAGCCAATGGTGATATTTTGCATATCTCTATTGGCATATAATACTATAGACTACAAATGCCCTCTTTATTACTGAATAATTTTTAGTATTTTAAATCTAATCCGATTAGAGACCCAGTTCAAGAAAACCTTGAACCAATTCAGAAAATTCTTCCTTAAGGTTTTATTCCTCTAGAAGTACTTTAGTTACCAAAATCTGTATCAGTCAGAGTTCCACCAGAGAAACAAATATTTATTCTTTAGAGTGCATAATTACCTTGTTTTGTCTTATTAGTTTCTATGTATTTCTCACTAATTCAATCTTAATCTCTTCTCAATATATTCTGATAGAACAGATATTCTGTTTGTCAAAAGAAATGTCTCCTGGAACCTTTGAACTTGCTCCAATCTCTGCCTGGGATACGCTTGTCACCTTGGACTCTCTCATCATAATCATTGTAGGGATTTCCTCTGCTTTTCCCTTTAAGGTGGATATCTTATTTATTTTCCCCACCTTCCCCTTTCTTATTTTATTCCTCACTTTAGTAGAGCACATTTTCCAGTAACTTCCTGAGGAAGGATGCTTGGGAAGTAACTTATATTTTAGAACATACATGCCTAAAAATGCCTACATCCTCCTCACACCAACTGATAACTGACTAAAGGCTGAAAATCACTTTTTTCTCAGAACGTTGAAGGTTTTGTTCCATTATTTTGTGGATTCTGGTTTTGATATGAAAACCCCTGAGCCTTTGTATTTTATCTGTGTCCCACTCTCCATTCCAGAAACAAGTAAGAGTTTCTTCTTGTGGCCAGTGTTCTGAAATTTACTGATACTGTGTGTTTCATGTTAAACCCTTTTTTTTTTTTTTTTTTTTTCCTATTTTGCAGAGCACTGAATGGAGCCTTTTAGTCTGGACACATACATCCTTCAGTTATGGAAAATCTTCCTGAATAATTTCATTGTTATTTTCTTCCTTCTGCTTTCTCTGCTCTTCCTTTCTAGAATACTTATTATTTGAACATTGGTTCTTATGCTCAAGTCCTCTAATTATCTTAAGTTTTCTAGTTACCATCTCTTTGTCTTTTGGATCTATTTTTGGAAGATTTTCTCATGTTATCTTCTAAAACTACAATTAAGTTAAAAAAATTCTTCCATCATATTTTTAATTTTCAAGTTTAAAAATTGTTTCAATGTCCGTTCTTTAAATAGCATTCTATTTTTATTACATGTATGTGATGTTATTTTCTCTTTCCTCTTAAGCTCTTTATAACTTTTCTTTCCTTTTCTTCAACTTACATAGTCTCTATTTTTCTAAGTTGCTTTTTTTGTTTGTTTGTTTTGTCTTCTTTCTTATAGAGGCCCTCCGGCTGCTAGGTGACTCTTGCCTTTCTCTTCATATTGAAGAGTAAGGCAGTAAAAAGCTGTCAAGATTATATATCTGAGAGATTTGAAAACATATGCCCATGTAAAGTTTGTACATACATGTTCATAATAACCAAAAAGTGGGATAACATTCTTCATAATAGCCAAAAACACTCAAATGTTTATCAGCTGATGAGTGGGTAAGCAAATGTGGTATACCCATAAAATGGAATATTATTCAGCCATAGAAACAAAAGAAGTACTGACATGTGCTATAATACGGATGGACTTTGAAAACAGTATGCTAAGTGAAAGAGGCCAGATACAAAATACCATATCTATATATTTTTAAAATGTGTATGATTCTATTTATATGCAATGTCCAGAACAGGCAAATCCATGATGACAGAAAGTAGATTAGTGGTTGTCAGCATTGAGGGGGAGAGAGCAATGGGAAGAGACTGCTAATGGGTACAAAATTTCCTTTTGGGGTGAAGAAAATCTTCTCCAAATAGTGATGGTGACACAAGCTGTGAATATCCTAAAAACTGCTGAATTATACATTTTTTTAAAAAAGCTGCCTAGAAGTTATGAATGTATGTGTGTGTGTGTGTGTGTGTGTGTGTGTGTGTGTGTGTGGTCTGTCAAATATAGTTTCACTGTATAGTGATCCGGCTGGGTCATTTCATTAAGAAACCCCCCCAAATCAATATTTTTAGGTCTTTCCTCTTGGGCTTCTCAAATTCTGAAGACAATTCCATCTCCTGCCCGAAGGATATAGGTTTGTTTGCTAGCATTGTAGGCTCAAATGAGAGAAAATGGCTACAAATCTCAAAGTTGAGTATATAAACCTTCAGTTAATCATCCCTTTTTCTTCACTATAACCCTGTCCCCACTCTCCCTGGTGTCCCTGAGCCTAGAAGCCTCTTTACACTCTCTCCAGACAATAAGATTTCAGACTCCTGCCAATTTGGGGGGGGGGGGGTCTGATTGTGTGATTGGAGAAATTTCTTATTGTCTCCTGTTTGCTTAAACTCACCTTTCTCCGGTATGCTAAGTTAATTACTTCTGGTCCATCTGCTTCTCAATTCCATCATTTTGTTGCTGCATTTCCCCTTCTGTTCTTGCCTGGGTAAATACATTAACAACAAAACAAAAAACCAACAACTAAGCAAACAAATTAAAAAACCTCTTTACTGTTATTTTAGTGGGAATTTGGGAGACAACAAAAGTAAATGCATTTGTTTAATCTACCATCTTACCTAGAACCCATTGATAGGTTTTGTAAGGATGAGCTATCTTACATTCCTGGGATAATCTCTGTCGGTCATGATACTGCATGATTAGTTAAACAATATTTAACTTGGTACATTTTCACCTCATTTCATAAGTAAAGTTCTCCTAAAATGTTTCTTCTGTTACCCATGAATGATTTTGGTATTAATAACATTCTAGTGTCATAAAATTAATCAGAGAACACTTCCTTCTTTTTTTAATTCCATGAGTTTGTTTACAGTAGGAGTTGTTCTTTCCTTGAAGGTTTGGTAAGAGTTAATTGTAAAAGCTTCCTATGATTTGGCGTTACTCTATCACTTTTGGCTAAAACTCTTGATTGCTATGAACTTTGATATTCGTGGATTCAATAATAACTTAAAGTTATTACTTTAAAGTTTACATTTCATGGTACAGTTATATTACTATACATCCAAAAGATATTGAATTCAGTCTTAACTGACTCCAGAATATATTGCAGGAACTAAATATATTCTAAAGAAAATTTATTTCTTTAATGGTGCTAAGATTACAATGAGTAGCCCTAAAATAATTAAATTAGCCACTTTAAAAATTAATTACGTAGAATTTAACACTGTTGCTTCCAGATGATTTCATATATGTGAGTTTTGTCCTCCCAGCTAAACTGTAAACAACCTAATTCTAAGAACCATGTTTTATACAGCTTTATATTCTTTGTAGTGCTAAGAATTGTGTTGGACAGATAGACGTATCATATAAACACTTTTGACTAATTTTGGCATATCTTCTTACCATCTAGATCTTTCATAATGAATGAATGTGGGAAAAATTGAGTTTATCAAGGATTCTGGCTAGTTAAGTTGTAATAATTTATTAAATTTCTTTAAAAATTATGCATTAAACATATAGTAATTGATTAAATTTCTTTTGAAATTGTTGCCCAATTTTACGTTAGGTCCTCTCACTTTTTTATCATTTGATCTTAATGACTAGCTTAGACTGTTCCTAAAAGTAATGACCCATTCATTTGCTTAATTCATCTCAATAATTGATACGGTTCATTGAGCCCAGTGATTCAGCTAGTGTGATTGATATTGAAAGCAAATGTAGCTGAAATAAGTATGACAATCATTCACGAGCCTTGTCTATTGCAGTGTTGTGACCCCGAGAATAAGAGTTTGTGGGGAGCCCTCTTAGTTGTCTTAGACATCCAAGCTAGTATGATCTTCTATGCTCATTTCATCCAGAATAGTTCATCTCTTTCACTTAGTGAGATTCCCTATTAGGAAAAAAGTAGAAAGAGATAAAGGAAGGGAACAATCAGAATAGTCCTGCAATGACATAGAGATGCTAGATGATCTAGAGAACAACTTGAAGAAAGCAATAATTAGAAACCTCTAGGTTTCAAGTAAAACACAAATTAGACTTCCTAGAAGTAGGAAAACATAATTTTGAAATAAAATATGTAACATGGGACTTAATGGATGACTATTGTATAATCAGGAAAGAGAAATCCATCTATATTTTCATGTGAAAAAATACATTGAACATCTACTATGTGCCTGACAGTATGCCAAGTCCTGGAGATAAGGGGCAATAAGAAAATTATGGCTTTTCTTTCCTGGAGCCAAAAGATTTGAGAATAACAGAAAGGATGATCAGGGAAGATCATTCTGAAAAAGTGACCTAATAGTGCAAATGATTAAAATTTCAAAGAGAATGATGCTTATAATAAAAAAAAAAAACATAACATGGACAGGATTATTCATTTCTTTGAAGTTACCTGACTGAGATGAACTTTAAATACTCCACTTAGTGCTGTCCAGTGCTTACCAAGGAACTGGGGAGTCTTCAAAATTCTACCAAGAAGAGTAAAGAATAAATAATATTACAAAGGCCATGAAACAATTGATTTTATGATGACAAAGGATATGCCATAATGGGAGTACAGTAAGTTGATAGCAACTAATAGATGTATCTCGTCTCATTCAGTGCCTATAAAGTGGCTTCCATAGTTTCCCCATCTGATGTATAAAAAAAGCAGAGGGACAGAGTGGCTATTTGTCCACAGAGCTAGGAAGTAGCCAAGTCAGGATTCAAACAGAGCTTTTACTGATCACAGTGAATTCGTTTCCATCACTCTGTGCTCCTCTAACCTGGAGTCTTGAGAATCACATTCTCATGTCTCTGCTATGGTTCTGGGAGGAGAGATCAAATGAGGAGTCGTATTTCTGGAAAAAGAAGTATTCCATGTGCCTACAAAGCAGTTCATTAAGCAGATTGCTGTACATTGCTTAAAATGCCCCTTTTCATCATTCAGTTCTCTTGTCTTTAATTCTGGACTCGCAATCAATACATTGGCTTCTGATCTATAATGTATTTTGCTGAGTGAATTTGGGTCTTGTGAATATGATTGCTGGCTTTTCTAACAGACTTCCCTTTGCGATCTCTTCTGGCTCCTTAGGAATTTGGTAAGTATATATCATCTGCTCAGACCCAATCATGGCTTTTAAAAATGCAATTTCTTTTCCTTTTTTTCCTTTTAAAAACAAACGACGTACACCCTATGAAACTCATTTCCAGTAGTCATCTCTTGGACTTTTATATATATTTATCTGCAATAAAGAAATTAACTTCCAGGAGTGGGTACCATCAGATGAAATCAGTAGGGCCTATACACTCAGCACTGATACTATAAATGTTTGGTTTTGTTTTTTTTTTAAACAAACATAGTAAAATAAGCATGCATAAAACATCAGTTTATTATGTGAACTCCACTGGAAATTGCACAAGAGAAGGAAATAAGGTTTAATTTGTGTTAGACAAATGATGAAGGAAGACAATTTAGGTGATACAAAAAAACTTATTTAACATTTCACAAAGCGGACAGTCTCCTTTCAGAAACTGCAAAATTGGGTGGAAGGTAGACAACTTTTATCAGATGAAAAATAAGGAACAAGGAAGAGCAAATAGAAAATATCTGATTAGCTGGAGCCGTGTAGTCAACTATGTTTGGGATAAGAAGGTGCATAGTTGGCTTGGCATTTGGGGATTTGGCTGACTGAATATACTGTTTCTGATCAAGAGTAGCATTTACAGGGACACAAAAGTTTCCTAAATTTTGGTCTGGGGACCTGGCACCTTCGTCAGGATCCCCTCCATTTTAGGCCTACAGTTATTTCAACACAAGTAACTTCTTTCTCCCTGGGTGTCTCCTGTGTATACATCAGTATGCATGTTAATAAACTTGTTTTTCTCTTGTTAATCTGTCTTTTTAAAAAATATTTTATTTATTTTTAAGAGAGAAAGAGCAGGCCAGGGACAGAGGATCTGATTTGCAGGCTGTATACTGACAGCAGAGAGCTCGATGCAGGGCTCGAACTCATGAACCGTGAGATCATGACCTGAGCTGACGTTGGACACTTAGTCGACTGAGCCACCCAGGACCCTAATCTGTCTTTTTTTACAGGTGTCTTGATAAGACCTCAGAAGGGTAGAAGGAAAATTATTTTTCCTCCCTTACATCATCAAGTTCTTCAGAGAATGTCCAATCAATTTCCTGATATGATAATTAATGAGGATGAGCTGTCTTTTCGCTTTCATTTAAAAAGTGGAATTTATGGGAATGATATGAAGATTAATATTTATAAAGTACTTTTTGAGAGGAAGAAGCATGGTGATTGTTTAACAGAGTATAGAGTTATTGGATAGTAAGATTAATCAATTTCTTGTAAATCTCCTTAGGTAAGTGAAATGGCTATGACAAAGGACTTGATCAGAAGGCCCGAAAAGGCCTCATGTGCTCATCAATGCACACTGTCAGGTTTGGTAGTATTTCAGAAAAGTCTGCAAAGTAGCACTCCTCCTGCGTTGTCTTCTGCCAGCGTAGCTTATCTCTGGTATTAAACCTTGGTAAGACTCATGGGCAGCTGTTACCCATGCCTATCTAATTATTCTTTTTAGCAAGATGTCACATTGCAAAAAATAGGCCTGCTCCACAGAGCAATGTCAATTTTTACTGAAGATTTAATGATGAATGTTCAAGAGAGTTTAGATTACATATATACCACAGTAATATTTAGTTAAATCTCTACATTATGTCTCAGATCTATTCTCATAGGCTCTTTCTGGCTGACCGTATCTTCATGTCCATGCCCTAATCTCTCCATAGTCCTCCAAACCTGTTTTCTGGAGTCCTTCAGCTCTGTCCACACTTCACATTGCAAAACAAAGTATGTTGGCTAGCCAGGCTTTTGCCCCTAAGAAATCAATTCAGGTTAGGGACAACCAGCGGTTACTCAAGTTTGTCCTTGAAGTTTTAGTTAGTACTCTAGGATGCAAAATATTTATACTCAAAAAGTTGTGTGGGTGAGGGTGGGGGAAGAAAGAGAGAAGCAATTCTGCTGTTAAACAAGATTTTCCTCTTTTTCTCCAAGTGCTTATTTCTCTATCTTTAAACTTAGCTGGTACACAGAGTCAATCAATTAAATGGAAGATCTGATTGAAGATAGATGATATCATAAGGAAATATAAAATCAAAGTGCCTTAATTTCATCACCATTCAGTGTGTCCCAATGGAGACTTTTAATCTAAACTAGTTTGTGAACAGAGTTAAATTCAAGATATTGCAATTGAGCAATAGTTGCTTTCTAAAATGATAATAAAACGACACCTGTGTGGGTAATAAGATAAGTATATTCAAAAAATGTGATTACACACTAACAAAACAGAATATTAACACTGGTCTAAGAACAAATAAATAAAATTGAGTAAAAAATGACCTGAGGAAGTTCTTTAAACTAAGCAAGCAGATATATTTGCTTTGGGAGGATTTCACTTTAAATTCAAAATATTTAGAAAAGTAACAAAGCAAAGAAGATAAAGTTTATAATTTAGATACTTATGTTTTCGTGAACTTGGTTTGAAATGAATGTAAGTAAAATATAAAGTGCAGAAAAAGTATAATGCTTGTTAAAAGATAAACTGAAGCATATTAAAATTATCAAGAATTTATTTGGGCACAAATTTATTTAAATTGGGCAGCGCCAAAAAGGAAATGTTTAGGAGCACTCCCCTGACAGGAGCCAGGGGAAGGACTTATATATATATAGAAAAGGTGCAGAAGCAAAGAAAGGAAATGTTTTGATTGGCTATAACTCAAAGCCTGGTTGGCTATTTGTGATTGGTTGTCCTTAGGTTTGGACTTTTGTAGCCTTGAGGCATTTATTTGTAGGCTTAAGTTTTGGTTTGCTTACATAGTCCACCAGACCACTAGAGCCACTTCAGTCTAGTGGCATCCTTGTTTAATTAATATACTGAATACTACCAAACAGATCATAAAATTAGATTAAGAAAATATTTATAAAGATAACTCATCAAGTGATATAATTTTTAATATTTAAGATGGGCACAATAAAACACTTTAAAATAAGTATTCAAGAGTTATTATCCAGTGATGATTGTGAAAGGGGAGAGATCCCTGGGTGCTCACCTCTGTGTAGCTCTCTGATGTGAAGGCCACATGACTGCCACCAATGATACAGGTTATTATTACCTTAGATTTGGATGATTCTCCTAATTGTTGAGAATTTTAACTGTTGGCAATTCTGTTGTTCAGACAGTGCTGAAGCATTTTAAAAATAATGAATCAACATGCTTTGTGTATATTTTCTAAATCTTTAACCAGGTCTTCAAATATCAAGACAGTAGGGGGAAATTGTGCTTCCCTACTACACTATGAGCTATAAAGCTATATAGGGAACAATATAGTTCCCTACTATACATTGTCTGGAGCACATCCTTCCTGGTATTTTACAGCTCTGAAACCTGGAGATAACTAATAGCAATGTGAAATAATTTTTATCTATAACCTTCCTCCTACAGAGTTCCATTGATTTTCCTCTCCTCTCTGAGGAATTAAACTAGGCTTGAGTCCATTTGCACACTCATTTCAACATTCCTTGTCTAGAAATGTGTCTGTTCTTTGAATTCTTCTTTGAACTGATTATAACATCTTACTCATTCCTCCATTCATGGGTTAAAGAAAAGCTTTAATATGTGTTTATTTTTACATCTATATGAAAACTGTAATTTTACTAATAAAAAAAGCCATAACAACAACAACAAAAGAAAAAACCAAGCTTATCCTTTTACACTACTTGGGAAACAAGCATCTTTCTACATCCAATTAGTTGAAATGAGTGACCAGAACATCTCAGTGGCGTTCTGTATCTTCCCACACTAATTAAACAGATTCTCCGCTTAGTGAATATGTTAAAGAAATTTCTGCTCTAATTAGTTTCTCACTAATCAATCATTTTCACTCTGATTATCTTCTCTGTGGAGGATGCAGGGAAGTGGGGTTTATCCAAGTGTAATCTCTGTAACTGCATCCTAACGATTCTGCATTGTGACTGTTTTTCCTTTTTTATTGGGCTGATGCTATTCAGTGAAATATGTAACCGAGTGTCCTGGTAATCTCATAGCTGCCAGCTGTGTGACCACGGACACCCTTTGCGTTATCTACCCTCATATTTCTGACAGCAAATATGTGGGGGTTTTACCCACACCAACCAATTCTCCAATTCTCTGTGGACATCAATTGGGTATCCCTCACTTTAACTCAATTCTGACACTAACCGCGGAGAGGTAATGCAGACCCTACAGGTGAAGGACTCAGTTGCATGAAACTGCTTCCTCCTACGTCAGACACCAATCACAAGTCCAGGTTGTCACCTGTGGTCCTAATGACTTGCTATAAATGGAAGGTTCCCACAGCTCCTTCCTCAGATTTGATAGAGTGGCTCACAGAACTCAAGAAAGCAGTTTACTCACCACTTATAAAAGATACAACTTGGGAACAATCAAGTAGAAGAGATGCAGAGGGGAAGGGTTGTGAAGTGTCCCTGCTTTCTCTGAATGCAGGATCCTCCTAGTATCATGATGTATTCAGCTATCTTGGATGCTCTCTGAATCCCTTTGCTTAGGGTTTCTATGGAGGTCCCATCACATACACATAGCTGATTCAGTCCCTGGCCCTCTTCCCTCTGCTAAGATCAGGGGACAGTCCTGAAAATCCAATCCTTTAACTCCTGGTTGGTTCCCTGGCACCAGCCTCCTATTCTTAAGGGGCTTTCCAAAGTCACTTCATTAAACATAAACTCAGTTGTGATTGAGAGGGGGCTTGTTATGAATAACAAAAGACCCTCCTGTAGCCTTTATCATCCCGGAGCTATTTCAAGAATGGGACAAAGACCTAATATTATAACAAAAGATGCTCCTTTAGCTCATCACTTAGGAAATGACAAGGATTTGGTGAGCCCTGACCAGGAGGTAGAAGACTAAATATGTATTTCTTATGATACCACAATATTACAGTTTTATTTCCCGAATGATGGGAAGAATTGTGGTGTGCGTTAGTCAAGCAAGTAAGTCATCATGCAGGATGCATTTGTTAAGCACCTAGTTTATGCTGAGGTCTCTGCAAAATGCTATAATACATAAATGAGACACTTTTCTCCAACTTTTCCATCCAATTGGCAAGAGGAAGTTAAAGAGCAAGAAAATAGAAATCAATAAAAGACTAAATTGGTGAATATTAACAAGGAAGTAGAAGTTCAAAGAAATAAGTAATCAGCATGCTCTGGAGTATTAAGGAAGGGCTTCTTGGAAGAGGTGATAACTGGTATTGAAGAATGATCTGAAATTGGAAATCTGTATCGGGGGTGGGGGCTTAACATTTTAAACAAGAGTTTTTAATCTGGGATCCATTCTTGAGCTTAAGGAAATCCCTGAATTTTTTTCCCAAATTTAGGCATATTTGTGCTTGTGTAATTTTCTCATGAATGGGTCCATAATTTTTATCAATTTCTCAAAGGGGTCTGTGATCACTCAAAAGTTAAAAAAAAACATGACTTAAAACTATATTTAAGAACCAGGGACCTTCAATCTTGGTCTTGTCCTGGGAAGTGGCAAAACACTGCATTAAATGTAATTTCAGCACTTACAGTAATGAAATACAGAAAGCAGTCTCTAACATGCAGTGTGATAAAGCATTGATGGGTGGAATGAAGGGCCAGACACATTCCTGCCCGCAGCAGCAGGACAGAAGCCGCTTTCCTCCAACTTTCTGTATTATCATCTGTCTTCTAGACACGTGTAAGGCTCTTTTATTGGGTTTTCTAACTTAAACTGGATACTGTGTGTGTGTGTGTGTGTGTTTCACTCTTACACTGAAAAAGTATAAATTTCTAGGAAGAAAGATAAATCTGATAAAATATATTAGATTTTTTTCTTCTCAATCTTGAGCATGCTTATACTTTACTTCTATGCATTCTTCCTCTCCCCTTTGCGCCCCCCCACCCCCCGTTGAACACAAAGGGACATAAAAATGAACGATTCTAGGCAATCTGTACACAAATTATTTCTCTTTATTTCCCACATCTCCTATCTTGAAGGTAGAAATAACACCTCTCCTTTTCCTTTTTCCTTAGAATTTTGTGTCTAATTTAAAGATGTGCTCAGTAAGTATAGAATTCTTAACTAAGATGCAATTTCTATTTTAAAAAGAGTGTGAAAAAAATAGAATCCGTTACTTAGAACTCTTTACCCAATTACTTTGACTCTATCACAGTTTCTAAGGGTGCCAGCTGTGTTTTCCTTGTGGTAAAGGCAGGCAATTTGAGTAAATTAAAGAATGTTTGCAATTGATGTGTACAGAGCTGTCCTTGAAGTGTACATGGTATTTTCAAGATGATAGACTCTAATAAATGTTTTATCTTTTCAATGTTAGCACTATAAAATTCTGTCTCTTTTCTTTCTCAGTTATGACAAGAAACTAACAACGATACAAAATTTTATATAATATCTGTATTACTTTCTTGTAACGCAGGCAGCCATTACAAAGTACCACAACCTGGTGACTTAAAATAGGAAAAATTCATTGCCTCATAGTTTTGGAGGTCGAAGTATAAAATTAAGGTGTTGGCAGGTTTGGTTTTTCCTGATGGCTGTGAAGGAGAATCTAATCCATGCCTCTTAGCTTCTGGTAGTTTGCTGGTATTGAAAGATAACCTGAGGGGTGCCTGGGTGGCTCAGTTGGTTCAGCAACTGACTCTTGGTTTCTGTTCAGGTCATGATCTCGTGGTTTGTGAGATTGAGCCCTGAATTGGGCTCTGTGCTGACAGCATGGAGCCTGCTTGGGATTCTCTCTCTTCCTTTCTATCCCTCCCCCACTTGTGGCCCAGTGAAGAGCAGTGGATAGTCCCACAGCTAGGCACTTACTGTGCCATATAGAGTATGCCCATGAGAGGAATTGTGTCATCATCAGAGCAGCTCCGATCACACCTGGCTGCTGGATATTAAAGTCAAGGCCTGCTCTTTGTACACTTGGGCAAGGTCAGAAGGCAAGATGTTGGGAACAGCTTCTCTGTTTTCTTCTTTTCTCCTTCCATCTCCTTTCTTCCCTAGGTTAAGTGGGATAGGGAAGGAATAGTCTCCATTCTTGACAATAGCTGTCAAGGCCTAGAGTGGCACCTGAGTGACTCAGTTGGTTAAGCTTTCGACTCTTGATTTGGGCTCAGGTCATGATCTCATGGTTTGTGGGATCAAGCCCCATGTGGGGCCCTGTGCTGACGCGTGAAACCTACTCAGGATTTTCTCCTTCTCCCTTTGCCCTTTCCCTGCTCTTTCTCTTTCTCTGTTTCTCTCTCTTTCAGAATAAATAAATAAACATAAAAAGAAGAAGAAGAGTCAGCCCTAGGCAGAGAGGACACTTTGCCTATGCCATCAATAGTCTATCTGACTTTTCCTTTTTTTAAAAAAATTTTTGAAGTTTATTTATTATTGAGACAGAGAGAAACAGAGCATGAATAGGGGAGGGGCAGAGAGAAAGGGAGACACAGAATTTGAAGCAGGTTCCAGGCTCTGAGCTGTCAGCACAAACCGTGAGATCATGACCTGAGCTGAAGTCAGATGCTTAACCTACTGAGCCACCCAGGCACCCCTCTATCTGACTTTTCCAAGCTGGAATCAGACATACAGAAGTATATTCAGAATGTAATACTAAAATAATATGTATAGCCAAATTTATGAAATCAGTTTCACTGTTACTCATTCATCCATATATTCATTCAATAGTCTTTGACAACCTGTGTAAAGTAAGGGTTGAGGCCAAGGGCTTGGGAGTCAGAATGCGTTCCAATTAGAATTCCATTATTAACTAATTATGTGACCTGGAAAAACTTCTTATATATTTTTGTTTGATATTTTTGAACCTCGGTTTCCTCATCTGTGTATATTTGGAATAATAACACTGTCAGTATGTATTACATTATATTAAGATAAACCCCCCCAAATCTCAGTAACCTGGTAAAACAAAAGTTTTTTGTTTTTTTTTTGCTTATGTCCATCCTCGCTGACTGGATTCTCTATACCATATCAGTTATCATCCAAATGACAGAGGAGCCAATATCAGGAACATTTTCCATCACTATGGAAGAGGGGGAAAGAATTCTGGAGGGTTGTAGTTATCAGCAATGTTCTGGCTTGGAAATAGTTCTGCTCATAACTCATTGGCTGGAACCAGTCACTACCATCCAACCACAAGGGGATCAGGAACGGAGATCCTACCTTGGAGAACTGTAAGACCCAGTGAACAATATAAGGGCTATCGCTAATGCCCTTCTATAGGGTAACAAGAAGGATTTCATGTGTGTGTGAGAGAGAGTTTGTAAATAAATATCACCTGCTACAATGGCAGGTACATGGAAGACAATAATATAGCTCTTATTATTCTAGTACATTGTGATTATAAGGCACCTACTCCATGCCAGGCACTGAACTAGGTATTGGGAAATCACAGGCTGTCAGTTAACTCTAAGCCAGGATAAGGAGTGAGAAAGTTGTTACTGAAGAGGGCTATGGCTGCTTATCTTGAATAAACAAATTAATAAATTCATTTTATGAATAGGTCCCAAGGCAAATGGGCCGGAGCAGTTCCAAATATATCTCATTTAACCATCACACCAATCTATCAGGACTATTTATACCTGTTCACAGAGAGGGACTGGATGCCTAGAAGGATTGTGTAACCTGCTCAAAGCCATGCTGCCAGCAAAGGTCAAATCGGTGCTCTGAGGACAATACTGGAAAGTGTCCTGAGGACTAGTAAGCTGCTACCTACTGGGTGATAGTTGGGGGCCTGGGGTTGGGGTGGAATAAGTAGGTTGGATGGATATGAATACATGGTTTTAATTGTGGATTTAAGTTGGTATTGGTATGAGTTTTTTGATATTCAATTTTTTTTCAGTGTAAAAGTAGGATAACGATAACCATCTCATAGGATCTTTTTGAGAAGTAATGTGATTATAGTTGTAAACTTTTAAAATAATACTGTCCACACAGTAAACTCTCCAAATTGTTGGCTATCATTAGTTTTCCTTCAAGTGCAATTAATTTAATTGGTAATAAGGTAGTGTGTTTGAAGTAGGTAAAAATAACTAGTTTTCTCTGTAATCTCTGGGTCTGGGTGCTGCTTCGTCCCTACAGGGAAGTGAAGGCCTTTCTATAAACCCAGGAGGATTATTGTAGAAGTGCACCCAGCTACAATATAGAAGCTGCAATATAGAAGTCTCCCCTGCTTAAAGTCCTAAGCCAGCTGAAGCCATTTGATCCTATCCAGTGGACTTAGCTTTGATCTGTTTCAGGGCCCAGCAACAGAAACACATCACTTCTCAGAAGGAGCAGGTTAACCAAGCAATGGTAAAGTTGCCTGTCCTGTGACTCCTCCCCAGTGTAAACTTAGGATGAAATCTAGGCATGGTGGCTATAAAGCATGTGTGAGTGTTACCTCCTCAGGAGGCATGGAGTATAGGGCAGTGGTTGAGTCCAGATTCTGGAACCAGACCTGCCTAGTTGGCTTTTTGCTACTCCTATTTGTTGACACCAGTTTTGGACACTGGTTTCTTCAATGGTGGCACGGGCATGACACTGAGTTGTGTAAAGCACTTAGAACAGTGTCTGGCACACAACGAGCACTTGAAAGCTGTGGCTCCCCTGACGCAGATGGAATCCTAACCCAGGTGTTAAAAAAAAAAAAAAAAGCTTATTTAATTTGAGAGAGAGAAGGAGTGGAGAGGGGCAGTGAGAGAGGGAGACAGAGCACCCCAAACAGGCTCCATGCTGTTAGCTTAGAGTCTGATGTGGGGCTCGATCCCAGGAACTGTGAGATCATGACCTGAGCCGAAATCAAGAGTCAGAGGCTTAATGGACTGAGTCACCCGGATGTCCCTGACCCAGGTGTTGATTGAGCATCTACTGTGTGAACAAGGCCAGGGTTTTCTCTGCTTCTACATAGCTCCCACCTACAACTGGCTCCAAGTCCAAGGTCTTTCGCTATAGCTCACTTGTGATGCAGCAGAAGAAAGAGACTCTGTAATAACTAAAAATCACTTATGTGATTTTAACTAGTATGTCTTACATTTTATTAATTTTCCTCATTGTAAAAGTGTCAAACAATTGAGAAGCACTTAGGATGTAATGTCAAAGCCCCTCTCTCTCCCTTTTGCTCTCAACCCTGCCCAGATTCTACCCCACTTCAGAGGGCTCACTTTTAATAATTTATTGTTTATACTTCCCATCTTCTTTCCCTACCTTTACAAACATGTATATGTATGTGTGCATATGTGTATATGCACATCCATATCGTAAAAGAAAGAAATCATTCTTCATACAACGTATTGTCTATTTTTTACCTTATTTTTACTTAAGTATATGTGTCAGGCATTTACTCATGTTGATACATGTAGATGCAGTCCATTTTATGACTATGGCATAAGTTTTTCATCACTCCTTATGAACATTTAATTTTTTTCTCAAAAAATTTTTTTACAAACAGTGCTATAGTGAACATTTTTAGTGTACATGAGAACATGTATTTAGATTAGAAACTTGCAAGTGAAATTGTTGGGTCTAAGGGTATGTTAATTTACAAAATTTTGTAGATGCTAATAATTACCTTTCAAAAGTGCTTCACCAATTTTACCTCTATAAGTAGTACGTAATAATGCACATTTCTTTGTATCCTCTCCACAACTTCCTGTTATCAATGTTTTAAATGCTTATTAATCTAAGGAAAATAAATACACTTTTACAATGAGGAAAATTAATAAAATGTAAGACATACTAGTTAAAATCACATAAGTGATTTTTAGTTATTACAGAGTCTCTTTCTTCTGCTGCTTTGGTATGTATTTCCCTGATCACTCATGAAACAGAAAATGATTTCTTATGTTTTTGAATATTTGTACATTATTTCTGTGAGCTGATTGTTCATATATTTTGCCAATTTTTCTGTTGGATTGTTGATATATTTTTTAAATGTTTACTTTTGAGAGAGAGTGAGAGTGCATGTAGGGAAGGGGCAGAGAGAGAAGGAGACAGAGGATCCAAAGTGGGCTCTGTGCTCACAGCTAGGAGCCCTGATTTACGGCTTCTAACTCACGAACTCTAAGGTCATGACCTGAGCTCAAGTCGAACACTTAACTGATTGAGCCACCCAGGTGCCCTGATATTTTTCTTATTGACTGTAGGAGCACTTTAAATAGTGTAACAGGAATCATTTGTCGTATATATTGCGAGTATTTTCTGTCTCTTGCTTCTCTTTAATATTATATACGGTATCTTTTCCTAATACAGAATTTTAAAAGTTTTACAAATTCAGTCTGGTCAGTCTTTTCTTTTGTGGCTTCTGAATTTTGTATGGAAATTAGGAATCTTACCCATCCAAATAAAAATAATCCTCTGGGGTTTTTTTGTATAAGTGGAATTTTTACATAGGGTCTGAGGTAAGGATCTAATTTTATCTTTTCCTAAAGGAGTAATAAATTGTTCCAATTCCAGTTTTTTATTTCTTTGTTTTGTTTTTGTTTTCATGCTTATTTATTTTTGAGAGAGAGAAACAGAATATAAGCAGGGGAGGGGCAGAGAGAGAGACACACACAGACACAGAATCTGAAGCAGGCTGAAGGCTCTGAGCTATCAGCACAGAGCCTGACGTGGAGCTCAAACTCACGAACTGTTAAATCATGACCTGAGACAAAGTTGGATGCTTAACTGACTGAGCCACTCAGGTACCTCCCAGTTCCAGTTATTGATTTGCAAATTCTACTACAGTTATACACACAGGATTTTCTAGACAGGTTTCAGTTTAGTTTTGTTTTGTTTTTGGTAATTGTATTATTCCATGGGCATTGCTACACTGTTTTAATAACCATAGATAGTTTCATTGTATGCCAATCCCCCCTTTTCATTCTTCTGTTTCAAAATCTTTTTGGACACTCTTGTATGAACTACCAACTTTGGAGTTTGGTTTTGAAGTCCTACAAACTATTCTATTGGGATTGCCCCATTTATATTGATTAATTAGAGAAGAATTCACTTTTTTATACTGTTGAATTTTTCACATTCAGTCACATGATAAGTCTTTTATTTATTTAGGTTTACTTTTCTGTCCTATAGTAAAGTTTTATAGTTTGCTTTATGTAGCTCTTCTGTATTTCATTTTTAGAAATAATTCAGCTTTATTTTTTAAATTTTTAATTTTTTTGTTAAAAATTTTTTAAAATGTTTATTTTTGAGAGAGAGAGAGAGAGAGACAGACAGACAGAGCATGAGCTGGAGAGGAGCAGATAGAGAGGGAGACAGAATCTGAAGCAGGCACTAGGCTCAGAGTTGTCAGCACAGAGCCAGATGCTAGGCTCGAACTTAGAAACCATGAGATCATGACCTGAGCCAAAGTTGTTTCTTAACAGACTGAGCTGCCCAGACACTCCTCAGCTTTACTGAGGTATAATCATCAAATGAAATTGTAAGATATTTAAAATGTGCACAGTGGTAATTTGGTATATGTATATATTATGAAAGCATTTTCCTCATGTAGGTAATTTACATATCCATCACCTCACATATTTTCTTATTTATTCTTTTTGGTGGAAACATTTAACTTCTAGTGTCTTAGCAAATTTTAGTTATACAATACAGTGTCACAACTATAGTCACCATGTTTTACATTAGATCCTCAGATGTTATTCATCTTATAGCTGAGAGTTTGTATCCTTTTACCAAATTCTCATGATTTCCCCATCCCCCAAGTCCTTGGCAATCATTTATCTACTCTATTCCTATGTGTTTGACTTTAAAAAACAAAAAAAGCCACATATAAGCGATACTGTGCAGTCTCATTTTACTTAGTATAGTGTCCGTCCATGTTGTCACAAACGGTGGGATTTCCTTCTTTCTTGTGGCTGAATAATATTCCATTGTATATGTTTACCACATTTTCTTTATCCATCCATCAGCTGATAGCTGTTTCCATATCTTGGCTATTATAAATACTACTGCAATGAACATGGGGGTGCAGATATCCTTTCAATATGTTTTCATTTCCTTTGGATATTTACCCATAGGTGGGATTGTTGGATCATGTGGTAGTTCTAGTTCTAATTATTTAAAGAACTCCCATACTGATTTCCATAGGAACTGCACCAATTTACATTCCCATCAACAGTGGACAATGGTTTCCTTCCCATGTCTTTGCCAGTACTTGTTATCTCTTGTTCTTTGGTTGATGGCCATTCTAACAAGTGTGAGGTGGTATCTCATTGTGGTTTAATTCGCATTTCCTCAATAATTAGTGACATTAAGTACATTTTTATGTACCTCTTGGCCGTTTGCATGGTTTCTTTGAAAAAACTTCTGTTTAGTTCCTCTGCCCATTTTTTAATCATATTTTTTTGCTATTGAGTTGTGAGTTCTTTATATATTTTAGATATTAATCTCTTACCAGATGTATGATTTGCAAATGTTCCTCCTTACATATTTCTTTTTAGTATTATCCCCAGGTATTTATGAGTTAGTTGCTATCGGAATGAACATTTCAATTACATTTTCTGATATAGTATTTCTGATATATAAACCTTATTTTTGTTGTTGAGTTTGTATTGCTTGGCTTACTAAATTTTCACACTGGTTTTAATAATTTTTCATTAATTCATTTGGGTATTCCAAGAAAGAAATTATAGAATTTACAAAAACCAACAGTTTACTGTATAGCCAGTCTTACTGGGGGAATATGATTAATTACCTCAAACGGATTTTAAAACAGGAAAGTGGTTACAGAGGTGAAGGGGCCCATGAAAAACCACACCAGTAACACAGAGATAACCCAGGGTTCAATAACAGCAGGAAGCCACAACCACTAGCCTGCAGAGATAAAGGGAAGAGGCAGTGTCACTAGACCTTGGGGACCAGAGTAGCCACAAAGACACTGGAAGCATGGTGCACCTGTCTGGTGGAAGCAGGAGTCATGCAGGAGACATAGCTGCCGCCAGAAAAGCTGTAGGAGGCCAAGAGGAAGTGGAGAAATACCCTGTCTTCTCTTCTTTCCCAGCCCAACCCTGCCCTGGTCTAGTTTCCCACCAGTGGCCTCTCATCTGTTGGGTTTAGCTGGACACCAGTTGAAAAGAAAGTTTGGGAAACAGCCTGCAGGGATTAGCCCACTTATGATTTAGAGCAAAGCATGAGGCACATCAGGAGTAGATTTGAGCACAGGTAGGCCTAGAATTGGCTCACTTTCCTATGTTTCTGCCTCTTGATTCTTTTTCTCATTTTGCTGTATTGGTGAGGACCTGAAGCATAATATTTGAGGAGTGCTGGCGATGTCAGGTTTCCATGTTTATTCTTGGTTTTAGTAGGATCATTTCTAATGCTTCAATCTTAAATAGGATGCTTATAATTGCTTATAATTTCTCTATTAGCTTTTCATTTTTATTTATTATTAGTATTTTTAAATGTTTATTTTGAGAGAGAGAGGAAAAGCACGAGGGGGAGAGAGAAAGAATCCCAAGCAGGGTCCACACTATCACTGCAGGCACTTAACTGACTGAGCCATCTAAGTGCCCCTTTATTAAATTTTTAAAAAGAAAATCTTTCTTTTAGCATATTCTGATATGTATAAATTAATTTACTCTGTTCATGTTGTGAATTTAGTGTAGTGAAATCTTACACTAACAGATTTGATATTGGTGAATAAGCCTTCCGTTGTTTGGAAAAACTTTACTTCATCAGAGTGTATCATTCTTTTTAATAAAATACCATGTCCTATTTATTAACATTTTATATATTGGTCTTTTGTACACATGTTCATAGCTGTTATGAATCTAGAAGATGATGCTAACCTTGAGAATGGGTTAAGGCCCTTTCCATCTTGTCTATGCCTGGTATATATGACATAAAGTTTTTATGATCTTTCAGTGTTTGGAAGAACTCCCACTTAAAATCTGATGTCTGATGACCTTTTAAGGGAATAGAGTATTCATAACCTTCTCAAGTTCTTCTACTATCATCTTTCTTTCCTTCTTGAGTCAACTGCTGAAAGTCACTTTAAGAAAACTTTATCTAGGTAGTAAGAAGGCTGGGGAATCCACAGGCGTCTTGGTTTCTGACAGCTGGCCAGGTGCCTTGAAGACACACAGTCCCTTGTGCATTTGAGGAGGGTTGCATAACCAGAATGCTTTTTCTGAGATTGATGATTTACTTCCATAAGAGAAATATGTACCTCATTAAGAAATATGCACATCATTAAGTGTCAATTTGGAGAATAATATAAAGAAAGATTTTCAACCATTAAACCATTTATTCCATTATTTCAGGAGTGCATGTGCCTAATTGAAGCTCACCAGGAAGAAAACAGTGGTACCAACTTAGACAAAGAAGTGTTTGTGGATAGTATCCCAGCAGTCTTTTCATGATATTAGTTGGAATAGAAAATGAGCCATTTCCAGGATAAGCGATTTCAGCTAATTTAACCCATTTTAAGACCAGAGGAACTTTTACTCACATTTTTTACAGGTATTGGGAAAAAAAAGACTTATTCCTTTTCTCACACTCCTTACTGTGGAGCAAGAAACCTAGAAATGTTTTTAATTTAAAGTTGACTGTATATAAATTATGAAATTATGAAAGCCTAGCATGGGATATTATGAGACAAGTATGGAGAGTGATAGTTTTCTTGAAACCTCTGACTCTGTTGCTACAAAGCAAATTAGGTTAAAATTAACATCTAGGGCAGCCTTAAGAGAAAAAAGTAGTGAATTTCTGGATCGGTCTGGGGTATTGTATTTACACAAGCACGACCATTGGGAAAGTTAGTTTTGTTCTGATGGAGTTTTGGGTTGCTTGTATATGTGTGAACTACTCACCCCCTCCGTACGATAAGCCATTGCATTCTCTGTGTTTCTACCACGTTTATTTTATTGCATAGTCACCATTTGCCTGGTCCCCACCTGTAGTCCCTCGCGTTTTTACTCTCACCCCAGATGCTGCAGGAGCTGGGACACCAGAGCAATTCTCCTGGTACACCACGCCAACAGGAAGGAAGTAAGAAAGAGCAATTTTGGGGGCGCCTGGGTGGCTTAGTCGGTTAAGCGTCTGACTTTTGCTTAGGTCATGATCTCACGGTTCGTGGGTTCGAGCCCTGTGTTGGGCTCTGTGCTGACTGCCAGCTCAGAGCCTGGAGCCAATTTCAGAGTCTGTATCTCCTTCTCTCTCTGGCCCTCCCCTGCTCACTCTGTCTCTCTCTCTCTCCTAGAAATAAAAAACAAAACAAAAAAAGAAAGAGCTATTTTCTTCCAGGCACTGTGCCAGGTGTTTTTGTACATTAACTGGAGCTGATTACCCCTAACAATGGTTTCTCCAAATCTAAAGATGAATCATGTAATTTAGTATTTTTAATATGATTCCTGATAAGTAAATTTAAGATCTGTTAACTTGGCTACAAGAGCTCAGCTTCCCTAGTTACACAAACTTTGAGTTGACTATGTCTTTGCTGCTTACTACATATGTGGCATTGACAAGTGCACTAACCATTATAAATTAGTTTCTTATATATTAAAAATAATATTAAGGTTAAATGAGATTAAATGAGCATATCAAGGGCTTAGCACAATGCCTAAAACAATCAGTAATCAAACAATGTCCGTTATTATTACTGAGTTAAAAGACTTGGATTTTCGCCCTAAGTAGTGTGTTACTTTGGGCAACTTACATACAGATCTTCCTTAATTTATCATAGGTTTATGCCCCAATAAACCCGTCATAAGTTGAAAATATCATAAGTTATCATAAGTCTCATAAGAAAATTCATTTAATACACTTAACAGACTGAATCATAGCTTAGCCCGACTTACATTAAATGTGCTCAGAATCCTTACACTAGCCTACAGTTGGGCAAAATGATCTAACACAAAGCCTATTTTATAATTAAGTATTGAGTATCTCATGTAAGTTATTAAATACTGTGCTGGAAGTGAAAAGCAGAATGGTTAACTGGGTGCAGGATGGTTATAAGTGTAATAATTGTTCACCCTCATGATCACGTGGCTGACTGGGAGCCTGTTGCCCAGCACCTGGAGAGAGTACTATACTACATATTAGTGCTGGTTGGGAAGAGATCAAAATTTATTTTTTTATTTAAAAAATTTTTAATGTTTATTTATTTTTGAGAGAGACAGTGTGTGAATGGGGGAGGGGCAGAGAGAGAGGGAGACACAGAATCCAAAGCAGGCTCCAGGCTCTGAGCCATCAGCACAGAGCCTGACATGGGGCTTGAACCCACGAACCGTGAGATCATGACCTGAGCCGAAGTTGGGTGCTTAACTGACTGAGCCATCTAGACGCCCTGAAGAGATCAAAATGTAAAGTACAGTTTTATCAGAGACATGTTATTTTTATACTGTGGTAAAGTTGAAAGATCATTAAGTTAAACCATCATTAAGTTGAGGACCAGCTGTAATTCTTTGTGCCAATATTTAAATATTCCCCCAATACATTTATGTTTTATTTATTTTTATAATGTTGTGATGTGTTTTTATCTCTTGAAAATTCTTTAAACAATTTTGTATAGTAAGTATTGTCCATTGTTAAAAAGAGAAACTCAGATTGGTACCTTGACCATGATCACAGAGTTAATCACTAGATTTAAACTCAAGTTCTCTAATATCAGTTCCTGATTCTTTTGTCTTTCTATTATTTCTATCACGTGAAGGAGTTGGACATATAATTGTCCCTTTTGTCACTAAAATCATGGCATCAAGTGTTTCACTATTAGGGCACCTCTAGGGGAATTGGGTGCCCATGGTGAAAATCAAGTCTGAAGTGGTGAAAACAATAAAACAAATGAAGAAGTACAATACTGAAGATGGCTAACTACAAAAAATGCAGGTTGTGTGAGGAAAATTATTGGGTCAGTGAGTCCCTTTGTGAGATGTTCAGTTACCCTCAACTATGGGATTATAGCCCCAACTGCAGCCACCTACGTGAATCTGTCCCCCTGCCCCCCTGCCACCACTCTCCCACAGAAAAGATTGAAGGGAGAGAGCTGGGCAGGGGCGGAGAATGGGGAGGAAGACTCAATCAACTGATGAGACCAAGAGTGGATTCAAATCCACTGTCTGAATAGTGGTTTTGAGAGACATGACGTCTCAGTTGTCCCAGGGTGCCTCCCTCTGTGTGCACAGCCGTCATAAAACTGGGAATGGAATGAACCTGAGTCTACCAAGTAGGAATGTCTTCACTTGAATTTTGGGCCACGGGTCAATGCAAGTGTAACAAAATGTTGAGTGCTATTTTTCTCGCTTGCTTAGATACTTCTGCATCCAGGTTTTGTTTTCCAGCAATTTTGGAGGGTATCATAAAGGTGTGGCTGAACCCAGAATTTGGAGAAAGAGCAAGAGTTATGGAGCTGCTGGCAAAAAACTGGGATGTCTAGGGTTGATAACCAAAGATTGTCAGCAGTTAGGGCCAGCTTCCTGCCTGTCAGCCTCGCAACCAGGGGACGGTGTAGATTCAACAGCATCGCTAGCCATCTACCTTTCCCACATCTCCCAACTCAACATCTAAAAGAAGATGGGAGAGATGAGGGGACATGTCCTTTGAGGACATTCACTAAGAGTGGTCTATTTTCCCTTCTTTTTTTTCTTTTTAAAGTTCATTCATTTTGAGAGAGAACGGGGAAGGGGCCGAGAGAGAGGGAGAGAGTGAGAATCCCAAGCAGGCTCCACACTGTCAGTGCAGAGCCCAACGTGGGGCTCAATCTCACAACTGTGAGATCATGACCTGAACTGAAATCAAGGGTCAGATGCTTAAATAACTGAGCCACCCAGGCGCTCCTATTTTCCCTTCCTTATTGTGAAGGCAATGATCTCTCTTTTCCAAAGCCAAGGGATGCCATCCCCTCAAGAGTCACTCATGTTTCCTGGGGGCAGGGGGGGAGGAGGGTATCCTCCAAACATGGAGTCTGGCATTTTGAATGTCTTCAGAGTTGTACAGAGAGAAGGTTCTTTTTTTTTTTTTTTTTTTTAAATATTTTTATTCATTTCTAGGAGAGAGAGAGAGATAGACAGCGTGAGCAGGGGAGGGTCAGAGAGAGAGGGTGTCATATTCTGAAATAGGCTCCAGGCTCTGAGCTGGCAGTCAGCACAGAGTCCGACGCGGGGCTCGAACCCACGAACCGCGAGATCATGACCTAAGCGAAAGTCGGACGCTTAACCGACTTAGCCACCCAGGCGCCCCAGAGAGAAAGTTCTTAAAGAGGGTACTGTGAAACTAGGAATTCCCTTATATTATACAGTAATTATGAAACTTTTGCCCAAACTGGGATACTTTTAAAAGTAAAAGGGGACATTATTTATACTCTCTGGACAACAGGTATAAAATAGGACCCCCCAGGTCAACCAGGATGTCTGCTTACTGTATCATCACAGAGAGTATGATATATGCATATTAATTAGTTTTAATCTACTAATCCTATGGGTGGTTAGTTTGTATTTGAAGTTCTTCTAATTGGACATGCACACTTTGAAAGTAGTTAGTTAGCATTTGAATGACTGATGAATCAGAGACTCACTCTTTTAAGGCACACTGGCTTCAGTTATCTTTGTTAATTAACAAATGAATATTAGAACTTTTTCATTAGTGAAATCAGTGACGCTCAAGATGTGTGAATAGACCAGTAATATTGTACAGCCATTTCCTCCTTGTATGAAGAGAATGTAATGTACAGAGAATTCAGGAACCTACACTATTTGAAACACCCTTCTTGGTGTAGGATTCCAAAGGAAGCAGGAGACTAATTTTAGTTTCCTAATGGAAGATTTTGCTACCTGACTGTGACCAGAAGGCTAACTAAATACCATTGTATTAGTTTCAAGAGAACCTTTCGTGCATGGTTGGACAGAAAGTGAGGATTTTATTACACCTCCAGTACATATTGTAAGGCTATTTTGTTGCCCTTTACATACTTGCTAGTACGGGTAGCAAATTTATCATAGCATACCATGTGGTAGCAAGGTTGAGGGGAAGGACCTACACAGTCCTATCTCTAACTATCTCTAACTGCAGGAACTATAGATGTCTTCCAAGAAGATCCAAATTGCCTTAGACCAGTGTGTTCTCACTGGCCATTTTCAGCCTCTTCCTCACTGTGGAAAAGTGGAAATTCTTGACATTAGTCCTCAGAGATTTGAGTATGTAAGAACCTAGAGACTAGTGCCCACTGAGGCCTGGAGATTTCTGATAAAGGGAGGCTAGTGGAGTAAGATATGATTCCAGAAATAATTGTGCTAGAGTGTGTCTAAGAAGTGGAGGGGAGGCAGTAACCCAGACATCTAGTCCTTGGTCCTTGGAGGGTGTGGAAGAGGACTTCAATGAAGGACCCAGAGATTACAGAAGGAGCAGGAGCTCTGGGTGGGTAGAGAAGGGATTTACTCATTATGGAGGGGGCCAGAGTGACGTTTTTACACTATTTCAAGAAAAAAACACATGCAGTCTTTATGCAGCAACTACCACATAAGCTAAGGCCTTCAGCACTGCCCAGCAGAACAAGAGCAAGGTGGGAAACCCCTTCCTAACACTGACAAGTAGTCTCCTGTGACCTCTGCCTCCTCAACCTTGCTCCCCGACCATGGCTTATGGGTCCGAGAAGAGGAAGAGGAAATATATGTTCAGAGCCTATTTTCTCCTCCCCACTCCAAGCTCTCAGAAACAGAGAAATGGGTATTTTACCAAAGATTTTGTAGGCCAACCAGTAGCCTTATGACGTATCAAGAGAAGAAAGTTGATCAAATTTAAATTATTCATCTATGTTCTTTCCTCAAATTCTTCCTTCATTTCTCATAGAAAAAGTCTCCCCTCACTCTCCCTTTATGTATGATTTTAATTAGTAGTTTCAATGAGATCACTACTATCTATGAGGGGAAATCTATGGATATACTATGGAGGGAAGAGACTACCAGCTCTGATGAGCTGGAGCCAAAGAAACTACATGCCTTACAAAGTCCAACACAACAAAGAACTATGCCATGTCTTCCATGACTCTGGAATGTGCAGCTGGATAGTCACATAAGTGAGCAAACCTGTTTATCATTATCTGAACCTAGAGCTTTCCCACTGTCTGTGTGCATGTGCGTCTGGAATGATTTTAATATACACCAGATCTTTCAGGAATGCAACTACTGTGTAAATCAAATGGAGTCGGTGGCTTGTTTTGTCTTAACATTTTTAAGAGGGTGTTTGTCATTTTAGAAAATCACATCATTAATGGCTGTAACACTTCCAGTTCTTTGAATGACCAGTGACTTACCAGTATCAGTGCCTCTGTAGCTCTTTCAGTCACAGTAATTCCGTCATGGGTGCAAGCATCTGATCACCTCATTATGTGTCCTAGCATAGACAAGGCTGGGCAGTTATATACTCAAATAACTATTATGCTTTTGTTCCTTCTGTAATTATGGTTGTCAGTTTAGCAAATAAAAATATGGGGAGACTGGTTAAATTTAAATTTCAGATAAACAGTGAATAATATTTTTTAGCGTAAGTGTGTTCTAAGTATAGTCCCTCTATCTGGCAACCCTATTTATAGTACTTTTAGGGCATTTTATCAAATTGCAAATGTTTATAGATAGCAAATATCCAATAATTTCATTTCTGGAGATTTTATCCAATATTTATCATAAAAAGGGGCCAGTGGAGCTTGATTGAATTTAAAACCACTGGTCTCATGCAAAACAAATGTGGCAAGGGAGGAGTTGCCTATTGTTCACAACCATACTCCTGAGACAGAGGGTCTCACATTTGCCATCCCTATCCCTATGCATTCAAATTGTTAAATAAATATTATCTCAAGCTGAAAAAAAAATCTTCCTTGGGAAAAACTGTGCTGCTAAGAAACAGACTTTATTTTGTTACATTTAGATCTAGATTAAATCAAAGTACATGCTCTATTTATAGAGAGGAGGGTGTATACAGCACTGATCACCTAAAACAATTCAAATATTATAAAATTCCTAGTGTCAATATTAGTAAGTTAATTTTCTCTCCTCAAACTTAATAGTCATTTGTATTCCTTCCCAGACACGAAGATACCTTTTTTCTATCTTTTAAAATAGAAGTATAATTATATGTAGTTTTAATTCCTTCAATTTTAATATTTGATTAAGATATTGCAACCAAAATGGGTAAAATAATATTTTAAGGTGCTATGCCCTACTGAGAACAATCAAAGATTGAATTATGGCTTTTTGATTGGATTCTGGGAAAATACAAAGACTATAGGCATCAGAAAGCCTCCAGCTAAGCTTTATAAGGCTCAGGATGAATCACCAAGTAATTTACAAAGGACAGAGATACTTTATGGTTCAGAAAACTGCAGAAGAATAAATAAATAAGAATGAAACAATAATCATTAGGAGAAGAAAAGCCTTATCTGGTTTATTCTGATGTATTTGGAGATGCTGGAACCAGGAACATCTTCCAGCGCTGCCATCAAAACACATTATTTTCCTGCTTAAAACTCCTCAGGGACTTAGCATTGAACTCAGAATAAAGTTGAAAATTTCCTACGAGTTCCTGCATGACCTGTTTCCTCCTTCTTTCTCCAGCCTCATCTCACACATCTGCTCCAGCCCCGTTGAACTCTGTCCACTCAGGTCTTTTTCCTTAGGATCCTGCCATTTGAACATACTGTTCCTTCTCTTGGAAATCTCCATACCTCTCACCCTTTGCCTGTCTAAAACTATTGTTTAGGTCTCACTCTAAATGTATTTCCCCCAAGGAAGCCTCCCACTTTTCCTGGACTAGCTTTAGGACCCTCGTTATATGCTTCATAACACCTCATTTAATCCACTTGAAATTATTTAATGTAATACATGTAATTATGTATACAAATTGGCTTAGATCAGTGTGCAGCACATGTCATTTTCAGCCTCATTCCCACAATGGAGAAGAGAGAGATGCTTGACATTAGTCTCTTCAGGTTTGTTGGAACCCCAAACCCTTGAATATATCTGTGTGCCCTCCTAGACTACCAGCTTTGTTAGGCCTGGGGTTTTGTCTGTCTTCTTTACCATTATCTTTTTTCTTTTTTAAGATTTTAGTTTTAAGTACTCTCTACACCCAACATGGGGCTCGAACTTACAACCCTGAGATCAAGAGTTGCATGCCCTACTCACTGAGCCGGCTAGTGACCCCCTCATTTATTGACTGAAAAATAGGTGCTTAATATATGAGTTCTGACTAATGGAGTAGTATTGTTAATTGTCATTTTTGAGATTAAATAATTAGAATGTATACTTTACATATAGTTTAGAAGTGTAGGGTTTTCTTCAGTTTGCTTGGCATTACACGAAGATATGTATTTTAAACGATTCATTCATTTACTTAATTAATTAATTTACTTAATTAAGTCAGTTCTTAGCACGTGTGGGGCACAATGCTAGGCACTGGGGAGATAACAATGAACAAATGTGTGAGATGAGGCTGGAGGCACGATCCCTGCTGACAGGAATTTTGAGAGAAAGTAAACACATATGCATTTCATTATTTTGTTGTAATGCTGATGAGCATTATGAAGTAAAGACTCGGGTGGTAAGAGAGACTGTGACAAGTGGCTGCTATAGACCAACTCTGTCCCCCCACATTTATATGTTGAAACTTAATGATGCCCAGTGTGATAGTATTTGGAGGTGGGGCCTTTGGGCTTGACCCTCATAAATGGGGTTAGTGGCCAATGAAAGAGACCCCAGCGAGCTCCCTTGCCCCTTCTACCATGTGAACTTATAGTGACGTGATCTCTCACCGGATATCATATCTACTGGCACCTGAATCTTAGACTTCCTGGCATTTAGAACTATGAGAAATCAATTTCCGCTGTTTATAAGTCACTGATATTTTTGTTAAAGCAGCCCAAACAGCCTAAGACAGGGGTCTTATCCAAGCTGAGAGCTCAGGAAAGGCTACTTGGAGAAAGTGACATTTCAACTGTGATTTGAAGCAGTCGGCCGGGAGGTTTTGTGTGAAATACTTACGGAAGAAGGAAAGGTATATGAGGAAGTTTTCAGAGGTGAAACAGGAGGGCCGTGCTGGAGGCGGAAGCCAGGTGTCAGCTGGTTCATAAGCTCCCCAGGTGATTCTGATGTGGACCCAGAGATAGGAACCACGGGGCTGGAGACTTTCTACTCAGAATGAGGTCTTTGTCCTGTGTCGTCAGCACTGCCAGGAACTTGTTGGCCCTTCCCTCAGACTCTATCCGAATCTGCAGAACAAAATCCCCAGGTGATTCCTATGTGTGTTACAGCTTGACAAGCACTGGCTAGAAGAACTAAAAGAAGAGTGTACTGAGGACAGTAAGTAGAGAATAAGGGGAAATATGACTGGATGAGGCTGGTGGAGTAAGCAGAACTCAGGTGATGTAGGGCCAAGAACAGTGTCTCCCAAGAGGAGAAATGCTCTTCAATGAGTGTGAAGAGGCAGCTCACCGGAGTTCAGAAAAAAATATTAGTATTTCTATGTATGTATGTATGTATGTATCCATCTATCTATCTACCTATCATCTAGTTTTTTTTAATCCAAAGTGATAAGAAAAAATGTATTTACCATGTTTTTTTGATTGTTCCATAGGAGGAGAATGCTACTGGTTTTGGTGAGCTAGAGCCAAAGAAGCTTAATGTCCTACAATGTGTGTCAAAGCCTCCCACAACAAAGAATTGTACATGTTCTCCATGGCCCTTATTTTTTATTATAATGGTGGATACATGTCATTATACATTGATCCAAACTCATAGCATTTACAATACTAAGAACGAACCCTAAAGTAAACTATGAACTTGGGGTGATTTTGATGTGTTCATGTCAGTTCATCAGTTATAACAAGTGTACCACTGTGGTGAAGGATGTTGATAATGAAGGAGACTATACACATATAGGGCAGAGTATATAGGAAATTTCTATAGCTTCCTCTCAAGGTGGGAACCTAACACTTCTCTAAAAAATCTATTAAAAATAAGAAAATATGATAATATGATAGCACTTTTTCCTCATCAGTCCTGTCCATGCATCAAATGTTTCCTGGTTGTGGATAAGTACCATGAGATATTTGGATAGAAGCTTCTCCAAGGCAGAGGTAACAAAGGCACCCTCACATGGTTTCTGACTTTTAGAAAAATGTGGTTTGATGTGTGCTGTGTCTTCAGTTAAGTAAACGTAAAAATTATATCCTCAGTTTTTACTTAACTAACTACCACAAAATTGGATATTCGCAATGGTGTGAATACAGGGTTAGCAAACCCTTTCTCCTTCTGAAAAAGAAATTGCCCTTTTGTTAACTTTCCCTTAGAGTTTTTATAAAGATAGTATGTCATGCAGGTTGCTAGGCAACATTGCTTATTGGCAAAAATGACTGAGTGAAAGGCTGCAACTAGACTGGGGGAACCATATGTTCCTAATGGAGACACCACAGCCTCTGGCTAAGTGGTGATCTTAGAGCTGAGTATGTCCCTATCGCAACCCCAGATCTATGGTTACAGAGTTGCTGCAAGAGACACTGACTATCAGGACAGATTCTGAAACAAGCCAATGTGGAGGATCTCCGGTTCCTGAATCTGAGCTGTCACATAGGGAAGTGAGAGGCCACTCTTTGGAGTGCAGCAAGAACTGCTCAAGGACTCTGACAGAAGAAGAATGCTTGATTCTGCTTAGCTCTGTTTTCTGGCAAGCTGTGACTCTTAGCCTAGGTCCTTCTGAATGAATCTGAAGCCAAGTGGGACCTGTGATAGTCCCAGAATATGAATATTTAGTAGAGCCTTAAGAAGACCCCCTTAGTAAACATTGCAAAGGTCTCAAAAGATTCTTGTAAAGGGCCACCTGGCTGGCTCAGTTGGTTAAGTGTCCAACTCCTGATTTCAGCCCAGGTCATGATTTCATGATTCGTGAGGTGGAGCCTCGCATGGACCTCTGGGCTGACAGCACAGAGTGTGCTTAGGACTCTCTCCCCCCCTCGCCCCCATAAAAATAAATAAATAAACTAAAAAAAAAGATTCCTGCAAAAAAACCCCACAAAAAATCCTGCTGATTAGAAGTAATGCTAATAATACAAACACAGGCAGAGACAAGAAGAACATGTGTTAATAATTCTTTGACTCCTGTACAAGCTCTTCATCAGCCACATTGCAAGGTAAAACATTGGCAGTCTAATCAGATCTAGCAAGCAGTCAGTGGAAAAGATTAGGATTACCAAGAAAACTCTTTGAAAGAGGAATTTATATCCACCATCACTAATGTATGTTTTCAGATGGCTATATATTGACTTGCATTGTGCTTTGAGCTATTCTGAGATGTAAACAGTGTATATTATGCTGTGAAATTGTAACTAGTGGCATGATGAAATCTTCACGGTCAGCAAACATTTAAGAACTAAGCCTCTGGAATTTTATTAGAAATAATTTTTTATGTAATGGCAAAGAGCTCTGATGCCATTAATAAAATTTAATTAAATTCTTTTGATTTTTCTTAATTGAAAATTGAAAATAATTGAAATATTTCTGTATTTGCATATTTTATTTTTATTTTTTAATGTTTACTCATTTTTGAGAGAGAGACAGAGACAGAGACAGAGTATGAATAGGGGAGCGACAGAGAGAGAAGGAGACACACAGAATCCGAAACAGGCTCCAGGCTCTGAGCTAGCTGTCAGCGCAGAGCCCAACGCGGGGCTCGAACCCATGAACCTTGAAATCATGACCTGAGCTGAAATCAGATGCTTAACTGACTGAGCCACCCAGGTGCCCCAATCTTTGCATATTTTCTAATATAATACATAGTAAAGTAAAACTGGCTTACATTTCAGAAACAGATTATCTATCTATCTATAGATACACAGTGAATTTTTTCCACTGTGTACATGAAGAAAAATATTTGGAGACCACTGCTGTGAATGATTCTCTCCTCTGGCTACTATTGGAAACCTTTTTTTAAAAATTTCAGAATGCTTGGGCTCCTTGCTAGACATGCAGTGCTAGAATTTCTAGCAGTGAAATTCAAGGATTAAAAGTTTGAAAAGTGGCACAGGTAATTCTGTGAATTACCAGGGCTGAGGATCATAGTCTAGAGACGAAGGAAGGCTTTTTCAAAATACACTTGGTTCCAGACCGCCTGCAGGAGGATTACCGGCCGGGGGCGGTGGGGGTGAGGGGGGGTGGTTAATGAATTAGGACTGTGTTGGCACTCTATATTTGTTACTGTGCTAAGACTTTTGCTTATTATTATATCTTAAACTCATAAATACCTATGAGGTAGTTGTATTCCCATTTTATATAAAAGAATACTGAGGATCAGAGAGGACAAGGGACACCTAAGATAAAGGACATGCAAGTTCAGGTGGGGACAGGAAATCTGAATAGTTAACAAGCTCTGCAGATAAGTGGTAACATACCAGAATTTGAGAAGCACTAGTACAGAGCAGAGAAGTTGCCCTCCCCAATGGTCATCTTCATATTAAGAAATTCTAAAGCAGTTGCCAGGAACTATTATGCCAGAGAAAAATTACCTTTCTGCCCTTAAACACGCGCAGCAATAATAGGAGTTCATCAGTATGAAATATATTCACATTGAAGAGTCTCTGGGTTAGAATTTATATTATTTTGATAATTCCTTTATTACAATATAGTAGTCATTCACAGGGAAAGCACAGAACAATAGCTGCCTTCTGTTATTTCACATTATTCATACAAGCAGAATAAATATAAGTAAAGTGCAGTTTTAAAAATTTGAGTATAATCAAGGTTGACAGAAACTAATTAAATAGGACATATGCAGAAAGGCTCTTAATTAGCCTTTTAAAAATTGTCACTTATCTTGTGACTTCCACTCTTAAGAAAGGATCCAGAGGAAATGGCAAAGCACATGTGTATTGAAGAAGGCCATGACTCAGACCATCTGGGCACAAAGGCAGTTGTTAAAAACACAGGAGAATGGTTAAGGCAGAATGACTCTGACCTTGTGTTCAAGAATTGTTGTCTAACTAAATGGAGGAGAGACTTAATATAATAATTTCCCCTGCTGGGATTAGCTAAATTCATGTCATCATGTTGGGAAATAATCAGTTTGAAGAGAAATAAAGTAAGGCAGATGGTTTCTGACAATATGTCCCAAGAGCCATGTGTATACCACAAAATGTGTGGTGTGCACATAGATACTGAGATATATTTGCTTATGCATACCAAATTCAGGTTGTGTTGCAGATGGTAGTGTTGTTTGCCTTTTTAGATGAGTAAGGATAGCAAATGTATGGCCTTTGGATGAGAAAGGACAGTAGACAAGTTTTGTTTGACCTCACAATACTGGCAATATACTGTTTCCATAATTTTAACATCCCTATCACATTTAACTGTGGAAAAATTACACATAAAATTCCAGGTTTCTGTCTCACATTCAATATTGGAAGATGGGGCAACACTGGATCTTTATTCCTACATGGCTCATGACTCATACTGTCTCATACTCAGATTATTTTACTCTTACCTACGTTTAATTTGTGAGGCCTATCCTGGAGAGAGAAAACAAAGAGGTGAGATGAGGGAGAGATAAATTTATCACGTCCTTATTTTAGGCTTGGTACTATGCTAAGACTTATATACTCCTTATTTTATTTAAAACTGTCAAAGCACATTTCCTAAATGAGAATACTGAGATTCTCACTAAAAGAGGAGAAGTAACTCCACCAAAGTCACATAGTTTATGGCATAGGCAGGAGGAAATCGAGGTCTATTTCTGCTCTTTCTGCTAGTATATGATCATAACCAGAGTGATAACTCAGACTCTTGAACTCATTTATTTGCCTTCCTGTACTGACTTCTGTTGGCAGTAAGTTTTGTTTTTAGATAGACTTCTGCTGCATCAGGCCTATGAATATCAGAGGAAAAAAATCAACAAACATTTCATTAGCAGCTGTTATATGAAAGTCAGTGAACTAGGTTACATGTCCTAGACATGGCCTCAGTTTATACTGGGATAAAGGCATTAAGAGAAATGCACCACTAACTACAGTACTAGGAATAGTATATGGGATGTATCATGAGTATGGTAGAAAGAAAGTGCAATAGAAGATGAGAGAAAGAAGAGATCTTTTAGGATGTGTAGCATGAACTCTTGAGTAAATTGTGTCACTATTGTCTATCGTCAAAACCTTTTATCTTGCCTTCTTCCTGTTTTCAGGTCACTTATATGATATATACATATGTATGTATGTGAGTATATATTTTTTCCAAATGTGTTTGTGTGTATAACTATAGATTAAGATATATTTGTTCATACATACCAAATACATAAAATGGGCCAACAAAGTAATCTAGAACTCTTATGTCAGAATCACATAAGTCAGAGTCTTATCTGACTCTGGAAGGATCAAGAAGATCCTTGCTTTTAATAGCAGTCAAATGCTGGTACAATAAACATTGAAGGGTGACATAAAATAAAGGCTCAGACTTTGGACCACACTGTCTGGCTTTAAATTCCAACTATGTTGTTTGTTAGCTATACAACCTTGGGAAAATTACTTAATCTCTCTGTGCCTCACAGAGGCTTGTCTGCAAATAGGGATAAGAAATGCCTTCCATGGTTATCGTGAGAATTAACGTCAGTTAATATATGGAAATTACTTAGAATAATGCCTTCCTCATGATAAGCACCATTATTAGAGTTAGCTAATGTTATTATTATTATTACAGTAAAGTAATACACTGATCTTTTCAATACTCAGAAACATGTTTAATGACATCCATTTTTTTGGTGTCCCTCCGTTTACTAACAAATCACCTATTCAGAAACTTCTGAGTCATTGCACTTTTCCCTTTAACTTCTGAGTTTGATGTAAGGCCTGACTGTTTCATAATCAGCATCACTAGGAACATTCTAAGAAAGTGGGAGAGGAGGAAAAAAGAGTAGATTTTAAATAGTATTTGTAGTTTGTGATGCATTAACCTAATGAAAACTACCCTGGGTGTCATTCTTTCAATTACTTGGGGAACTGAAGTACTGCAGTGTCAGGGGAAGATACCAAACGTGTTTTGTGGCTCAGTGTAGAAAGTTGTTCTTTCTCTTCAGCTCCTTATTTAAGTTATGAAGAATCAGGAAGGACAAATCAGGGATATAGAAGAACATAGTTAAAGTGTTTGGTTTCTTTGTAGGGAATTGTTTTTTTTTTTAATTTTATGGGAAAATACAGATTTTGCACTTAAAGTTACCTTAGATATTCTGAAACTTGATTTAAATGTAGGAAATGCTATATGTTAACATTATAAGAGTTGACTAAGTTAAAAGTTAAACATCAAGTCCCTCAATTTATCTTTTAAATGACTTCAATCACATGTAAACAAATTTATTAAGAGAAATTTATCAACAGAACAGTGGAGCACCACTTTCAAGTGTACAATTATTTGCATTCAAAATAAAGAAAATATTCATCCTCTGAAAAAGTTTACTCAGGCCACTCTGCAGTCAATTGCCTCTGCAACTCTTGGCCTTTGTCAACTACCTGTCTGCTTTCCAAAATCATAGATTAGTTTTGCCTGTACTAGAATTTCATACAAGTGGGATAATACAATATCCTTTTCTAAACCATGGCTTTGTATGCTTATGGGTCATTTGTATATCTTATTTTATGCAGTGTCTATTCTAATCTTTTGCCCATTTTTTGAGTTGATTGTCTTATTATTGAGTTTTAAGAGTTCTCTAAATATTATGGATACAAATCCTTTGTCAACTATATGTATTGCAAATATTTTTTCCCAGTTTGTGTCTTTTCTCTTATTAATGCTATTTTTGTTTTTTTTTTTCAAAAAATTTTTAAATGTTTATTTGTTTTTGAGAGAGAGAGAGAGAGAGAGAGAGAGCGAGCGAGCATGAGCAGGGGATGGGCAGAGAGAGAGAGAGGGAGACAGAGAATCTGAAACAGGCTCCAGCCTCTGAGCTGTCAGCACAGAGCCCAACAAGGGGCTTGAACCCATGAGCCATGAGATCATGACTTGAGCTGAAGTCAGATGCTTAACTGATTGAACCACCCAGGCTCTCCTATTAAGGCTATTTTTGAGGAATACAACTTTTAAATTTGAATGGAGTCAGGTTGAACCTGTATTCACTTTTAATGACCTGGCTTCTGAAGTTATCTAGTGCTGTCTCTGTTGTATTCTGTTAGTAGAAGCCATTGTAAAGCCCTGCTGAGGTTCAAGAGTATGAGATGTAGAATCTATCTCTTGACAGGGGAGAGGTAAGTTCTGAAAAAGAATATGGAGTAAGAATTATTGCACCAATTTTGTAAAATACAGTCTGCTAATATCTTTTTAAAAAGTCCATTTCATCAAAATAGTGAAATTTACTAGCATGAAGGTGTTCATGATAACCTCTTAGTATTTTTGTAATATTAGGAGGATCTCTATTACTGTCCCTTCTGTCATTATTATTGATAATTTGTGTCTTTTTTTTAATGACTAGACTAGCTAGTGCTTTATAAAATTTATTTAATTTTTCAAGTAACCAGCTTATGATCTCAGTGATGGTCTCTTTTTTTTTATTTTATGGATTTGCATTTTAATTTTTTATAATTAAAAAAACCTTACTCTAGATTTTATATATTTGTCTTATTTTCGCTTATTAAGCCAGAAATTTAGATCATTAGTTTAGACTTTTTTTTAAAGTCAGCTGCATGTCCAGTGTGGGACTTGAACTCACAACCCTGAGATCAAGAGTCACATGCCCTACCGACTGAGCCAGTGAGGTGCCCCTATTCTTTTTTTAATATAAGAATTTGAATATATAAATATTATCATTATCGCTCTGTAAATGCATCTTATAAGTTCTGGTATGCTGTGGTTTTATTATCATTCAGCTAAAATGTAGTATTTCCCATTGAGTTCTTCTTTGACTCAGGGTTATTTACAGGTATTTTGTTTAATTTCCAAATAATCAAGAATTCTAGATTTTTTTGGCCATTGATTGGTGTTATTATGGAGTAAAAATTCGTATAATGTAAAATTAACCATTTTGGTGGTCGGAGACTTAATCTTTATGAGCATGTTATGAAACATCAAAGCCAAAACCTGAAAAAATGGTACTTATTGGTTATAGAAAAGTAAATTCTATAGTATAAATTCTTCATATGGAAGTAATGATATTTCAGATATTGTCCCTTTTTGTAGCAAATGATAAATTATAGTGCAATAAAGGCTTTTAGCAATAAGCAAAGTTAAGAAATAAATCCTCAAGGTTTATAGAAAAATTCATTTACACAGGGCTAATTAGTGCTTAGAATCATGTTACTTGATGTTTAAAGATGTTTGATCTGTGGGGCTCCTGGGTGGCTCAGTTGGTTAAGCGTCTGAGTTCAGCTCAGGTCATGATCTCACAGTTTGTGGGTTTGAGCTCCACATTGGGCTCTGTGCTGACAGCTCAGAGCCTGGAGCCTGCTTCGGATTCTCTGTCTCCCTCTCTCTCTCTGCCCCTCTGTGGCTCACACTCTGTCTCTGTCTCTGGCTCTCTCAAAAATGAATAAACATTAAAAATAAATAAATAAAATAAAGATGCTTGGTCTAAACTAAGCAGAAGAAACCAATTTTTCCCTGGATTATAATTTTTTTCTTTGCAATTTTATTGAGAAATAATTGACATGCATCACTGTAAGTCTGAGGCATACAGAATGATGGTTCTATTTATACACATTGTATAATTGACCACAATAAATTCAGCTAACATCCATCTTCTCATTTTGTTGACACAATACAAAGAAAAGAAAAGAAGAAAGGGGAAAAATACTCATTGTGATGAGAACACATAGGATTTACTCTCTTAACAGCTTTCCTACAGCAATGTTAGCTATGGTTACCATGCTGTACATTCTATCCCTGCTACTTATTTATCTTATTACTGGAAGTTTGCATCTTTTGACCACATTCCTCCAATTTCCTTTTTCCCCCACACTCTGCCTCTGATAACACAAGTCTGACCTCTTTTTCTGTGTGTTTTCCCATCCCACATATAAGTGACATCATACAGTATTTGCCTTTCTCTGTCTGACTTATATCTCTTAGCATAATGATGTCAGGGTCTATCCATGTTGTAAAAAATAATAGGATTTCCTCTTTTTTTAAGGTTGACTAATTCCATTGAATATATATACCACAACTTCTTTATTTACTCATCCATTGATGAACATTTAGGTTGTTTCCATGTCTAGGCTATTGTAAATAATGCTGCTATGAAATGGGAGGTACAGATATCTCTTTGAGTTTAGTGTTTTTGTTTCCTTTGGATATATTCTCAGTGTAGAATCATATGGTAGTGTAGATCATATGGTAGTTCTATTTTTAAGTTTTCCAGGATTCTTCATACTGCTTTCCATAGTGGCTGTACCAATTCATAATCCCATTAACAATGCATGAAGTTTCCCTTTTCTCCACATCCACGTTAGAATTTGTTATTTTTTGTCTTTTTGGTGATGGCCATTCTAAGAGGAATGAGGTGAACTCTCAATTTGGTTTTAGTTTGCATTTCCCTAAAGGCTTGTGATATTGAGCATCTTTTAATGCACCTATTGGTCTTTTGTATATCTTTGCAGAAATATCTATTCATGTCCTTTGCTCATTTTTAGTTGGTTTATTTGGCTTTTTGCAATTGAGTTGTAGGAGTGCTTTATATATTTTAGATATTGATTTCATATCCAATGTATGGTTGCAAATATTTTTTCCTGTTTTGTAGGTTATTTTTCACTTTGTTGATGGTTTCTTTTGCTGTGCAGAAGCTTTTGCATTTGATGTAGCCTTATTTTATTTTTTATTTTGTTGCTTGTGCTTTATTACTATATATAAAATAATCATTGTCGTAAAGCTTTAGTTTTATATTTTCTTTTAGGAATATCAGGGTTTCAGGTATTCCATTTAAAATTTTAACCCATTTCTAGTTAGTTTTTGTGCATTGTATAAGTTATGATGCTAGTTTTATGCTTTTATTTATGGATATCTGATTATCCCATCACCATTTATTAAAAAGACTGTCTTTTTTTCATTGAGTATTCTTGGCTTTTTTTGTCAAATATTAGTGGACTGTATATGCCTGGTTTTATTTCTGGGCTCTTGATTCTGTTTCATTGATCTATTTGTTTATTTGTATACCAGTACTATACTGTTTGGCTGACTATAGCTTTACAATATAACTTGAAATCAGGAAATATGATGCTTCCTGCTTTGTTTTCCTTTCTCAGAACTTCTTTGGCTATTTGGGGTCTTTTATGGTTCTATGTACATTTTAGGAGTTTATTTGCTCTTCTGTAAAAAAGCAATTGGAATTTCAGGGCACCTGGGTGGTTTAGTCGGTTAAGTGTCCGCCTTCAGCTCAGGTCATGATCTCGTGGTCTGTGAGTTTGAGCCCCGTGTGTCTCCATGCTGACAGATTAGAGCCTGGAGCCTGCTTCAGATTCTGTGTCTCCCTCTCTCTATTCCTCCCCTGCTCACACTCTGTCTCTCTTTGTCTCAAAAATAAATAAACATTAAAAAATGCAATTGGAATTCTGATAGAGCTTGCATTGAATCTATAGATGGCTTCTGGTAATGTTGACATTTTATCAATGTTAATTCTTTGAGTCCATGAACACAGGATATCTTTCCATTTATTTGTATCTTCACTTTCTTTCATTGGTTTCTTGTAGTTTTCAGAATAGGGATTTTACCTCCTTAGTTAAATTTATTCCAAAGTATTTTATTGTTTCTGATACTATTGTAAATGGGGTTGATTTATTTCTCTTTCAGAAAACTCACTGTATTTAGAAATGCTAGTGATTTTTGAATGTTAATTTTGTACCTGCAACTTTGCTGAATTCATTGGTGAGTTTTTGGTTGAGTATTTAAGGTTTTCTAGACGCAAAACTTTATCATTGGCAAATAGAGACAGTTTTACTTCTTTTTGATTCTGATAGCTTTTATTTCTTTTTCTTGCCTGATGGCTCTAGCAGTCTGTTAAATTTAAGAGTGATGAAAGTTGTCACCATTGTCTTATTCCTGATCTTACAGGAAAAACTTTCAACCTTTCGCCACTGAGTCTGATGTTAGTTGTGGGCTTGTCATATATGGTCTTTCTTATGTTGGATATGTTTCTTCTAAGCTTAATTTGTTAAGAGATTTTAATTGTGAATAAATGTTGAATTTTGTTAAATTCCTTTTCTTTGTTATTGAGATGATCTTATTATTCTTTTCTTTTATTCTGATGATATATCACATTGATTGGTTTGCAAAAGTTGAACCATTCCTGCATTCCAGGGATAAATCACACTTAATAATGGTGTACGATCCTTTTAATGTGCTGCTGAATTCAGTCTACTAGTATTTGATTGAGAATTTTTGCATCTATAGTTATCAAGGATATTTGCTGATAATTTTCTAGTAGTGTTCTTTTCTGGTTTTCTAGATTCCAGGATAATGTTGGCCTTGTGAAATGAGTTTAGGAGTGTTCCCATTTCTTAAATTTTTTAGAACAGTTTAAGAAGGATTGTTATTAATTCTTTGTATGTTTGGTAAAATTCACCAATGAAGCCATGTAGTCCTGGGCTTTTCTACATTGAGAGATTTTTGATTACAGATTCAATCTCCTTTCTAGTGATTGATCTATGTAGATTTTCTGTTTTTCCCTGATTCAGTTTTGGTAAATTCTATGTGCCTAGGAATTTTTTCATTTTTTCTAGTGTGTTCAGTTTATTAGCAGATAGTTCAAAGTACGCTCTTATAATCCTTTGAATTTCCATAGTATCAGTTGTAATGTCCTCTTTTTCATTTATAGTTTTGTTGATTTGGATCCTTTCTCTTTCCTCTTTGGTTAGGTTGTGAATTCTGTTGATCTTTTCAAAGAACGAAGTTTTCATTTGACTAATATTTTCTATTGCTTTTCTGTTCTCTATTTCATTTATTTTTGTTCTAATCTTTATTATTTACTTTCTTCTGCTAACTTTGGGCTCAGTTTATTCTTCTTTTTCTACTTCCATAAGGCATTAGAGTTAGGTTATTTATTTGGCATCTTTCTTGTTTCTTAATGGAGGCATTTGTTGCTAAGACCTTCCCTCTCAGAACTGCTTTTTCTGCATCCCACAAGTTCTAGTATGTTGGGCTTCTATTTTCATTTGTCTCAAGAACTGTTTTGATTTCCCCTTTAATTTGTTTTTGATCCATTGGTTATTTAGGAGAAAATGAACCATTTTAAGTGTAAAATTCACTGGCACTTAGTACATTCAGAATTTTGCACACAACTATCACTTCTCTCTAGTTCCCAAACATTTTCATCCCCCCTAAAGTAACTTGTACCCTTTATGTAATCACTCCTCATTCTCCCTCTTCCTGGCACTGACAATCACTAATGTTTTTCTATCTTTATGGGTTTGTCTATTTTGAATATTTCATATGAAACTTGAATCATATAATATGAAACCTTTAAGTCTGGGCGTTTCCACTTAGCATATTTTCATAGTTCAACCATGCTTTAGCATATATTAGTACTTTTTCTTTCTATGGCTGAATAATATTCCACTTACAAATATATCACATTTTGTTCATTCATTCATCAGTTGAAGGACATTTAGGTTGTTTCTAACTTTTGTCTATTGTGAATAATACTGCTCTGAACATTGTGTAGAAGTTTTTTTGTTTGTTTGTTTGAGTACCTGTTTTCAGTTCTTTGGGGCATATATCTAGGAGTGGAATTGCTGGGCCATATGATAATTCTAGGTATAACTTTTTGAGGACTACAAAACTGTTTTCCACAAAGGCTGCACCATTTTACATTTTTACCATGAATGGACAGGGTTCCATTTTTTTAATTACATGCTTGTCAACACCTATTTTCTATTTTTTGGGTATAGCCATCCAAGTGGATGTGAAGTAATATCTAATTATGGTTTTGGTTTGGGTTTTTCTAATGACTAATGATACCAGACATCTTTTCATGTATCTGTTGGCCATTTATGTATCTTCCTGGGAAAAATGTTTAAGTCTTTAGCTCATTTTAAAATTGGGGTTGTCTGTCATTGAGTTGTACGAGTCATTTATATATTTTGGATACTAAACTGTTATGAGATATATGATTTGTAAATATTTTCTCCCATTCTATGGATTCTTTTTGCCATTTTATTGATAATGTCTTTGGATGCACAAAATCTTTTAATTTTGTTTAAGTTCAATTTATATGTTTTTTCTTTTGTTGCTTGTACTTTTGATGTCATATTAAGATTCTGTTGCCAAATCTGTAATTATTAAGATTTACCATATGTTCTTGTTGAAAAGACTATTCTTTAAGCCCCATTGCATGGTCTTAGAGCCTCAGTTGAAAATCAGTTGGCCACAGATAGATGGGTTAAATTTCTGGAGTCTCAATTCTATTTCCTTGGTGTATATGACTCTTGTTATGCCAACCTCATAATGCTTTTATTACTGTAGCCATAGGCAAGATATGCTTTTCATTTTTGCCCCAAAAACACCATTGGGATTTCAATAAAGATTGCACTGGATCTGCATATAGCTTTAGGTATTGTCATCTTAATAATATTAAGTCTTCCAATCCATGAACATGGATATCTTTCCATTTATTTAAATTTTCCTTAATTTCTTTCAGTAGTGTTTTGTAGTTTCTAGTGTACCAGTCTTGCAACTTCTTGATTAAATTTATTCTAAAGCATTGACATTTTTGATGCTATTATAAATAGAATTTTCTTAATTTCCTTTTGAATTATTTATTGTAAAGAAATACAACTCATTTTTGCATGCTGATCTGTACCCTGCAACTTTGATGAATTTGTTTATTAATTCTTAGTTTTTTTGTGTGAATTCTTTAAGATTTTTTATATGTGAAATTATGTCATGTGTGCATAGAGATAACTTTACTTGTTAATTTCCAAATTAGATGTCTTTTATTTCTTTTTGGAGGAAAAATCACTCAGGTTAAAACTTCCAGTATGATGTTGAATAGAATTTCCAATTGTGAATCCTTGTCTTTTCCTGAACTTAGGGGAAAGATTTTAGTCTTTTATCAGTACGTATAATGTTAACGATAGTTTTTTTCATAAATGCCTTTATGGAGTTTCCTTCTTTTCTTAATTTGTTGGGTATTTTATGTAACTTTTTAAATTTAGTTTTATGATTGGAAAACATACCTTTACAATGTCTTCTAAGTTTATTGAGGCTGTTTCATGACCTATCTATGGCCATTTTGGTGATCTATCATGTGTCCTTTATTTTATTATTTTTAAAGTTTATTATTTTAGTAATCTCTACACCCAACTTGGGGCTTGAACTCATGACTCTAAGATTAAGAGTCATATGCTCTTCCAACTGAACCAGTCAGGTGTCCCTATCATTTCAAAAGAATGCCTACTCTGCAGTTGTTGGGTGTAGTGTTCTATAGCTGTCAATTAAACCAAATTGCTTGATAGACTTGTTCAATCTTTTGGTATTGCTGATTTTCTTTATACTTGTTTTATCAACTATGAAACAGAAGTGTTAAGATTTTCAACTATACTTATAGCTTTATCTATTCCTCCTGTCAGTTCTGTCAGTTTTGCTTTATGTATTTTATCTTTGTGATTAATTGTTTTATATATTTAGGAGCTCCCATATTCGGTGCATAGACATTTATGATTGTTAGTTCTTCCTGATGGATGGCCCTGTAACTATTATGTAGTGCCCTTCTTCATCTCTTGTTATTGTCTTTAATTTAAAGTCCAGTTTGTCTGATATAAGTATAGCTACTCCGGCTTTCTTTTGATTTCCAGTAGCATGATATATATTTCTCCATCCCCTTACTTTTAATCTGAAGGTATCTTCCCATCTAAAATGAGTTTCTTGTAGACAGCATATAGATGGATTTTGTTTTTTTAGCCATTCTACTACCCTATGTCTTTTGATTGGAGCATTCAGCCCATTTACATTCAGTGTTATTATTGAGATATGTGGGTTTAGAGTCTTTGCGTCCTTTGTGGAGTTCATGCTTGTGGTGGTGTCTCTGGTATCTTTGTTTCTTGCAACCTTTCCTTCAGAGCGTCCCCCTCAGGATTTCTTGTAGGGCTGGCTTCGTGGTGACAATTCTTTCAATTTCTGTTTATTTGGAAAGGTTTTTATCTCTCCTTCTATTTTGAAGGACAGGCTTGCTGGGTAGAGGATTCTTGGCTGCATATTTTTTCTGTTCATCACATTGAAGATCTCCTGCCATTCCTTTCTGGCCTGCCACGTTTCAGTAGATAAGTCTGTCACCACTCTGATAGGTTTGCCTTTGTTTGTTAGGGCCCTTTTCTCCCTAGCTGCTTTCAAAAGTTTCTCTTTGTCCTTATATTTTGCCATTTTTACTATGATATGTCTTGCAGAAGGTCGATTCAGATTACGTCTGAGGGGGGTCTTCTGAGCCTCTTGTATTTCAACGTTTACTTCTTTTCCCAGGTCGGGGAAGTTCTCTGCTATAATTTGTTCCAGGACTCCTTCAGCACCTTTCCCCCTCTCTTCCTCTTCTGGTATTCCTATGATACGGATATTGTTGCGTTTGACCGTGTCGCTGAGCTCTCGAACTCTTCTTTCCTGTTCCTGGATCAGTTTGTCTCTTTTTTGGTCAGCTTCCTGTTTTTCTATAATGGTGTCTTCTAAATCACTTACTCTCCTTTCTGCCTCTTCAATCCGTGCATTGGAGGCCTCTAATTTATTATGTATCTCATTTATCGCATTTTTTAATTCTTTATGCCTATTTTTATTTTCCATTCTGTCTGTAGCCATAGTTTCTTTGATGTCCCCTATGTTGTTTTCAAGCCCAGCTATTAATTTTACCATTATTATTCTAAAATCTTGTTCAGTGATGCTGCTGATATCTATTTTGAGCAGTTCATTAGCTGTCATTTCTTCTTGGAGTTTCTTTGGAGGAGAGCTCTTTCGTTTCGTCATTTTAGTTAGCTTTCCGGCTCTTGTTGGCTTTAAAGACCTGTTACGCCCTCTGTATCTGTGAGTGCTGCTATATTCAAGAAGACTCCTTGGATCTCCAGAGCCTATCCTTTCAGAGAGTGTTTTTTGAATGGTATCTCTTGTTGGGACCTTGGTTATTTTGTTTTCCTATTCGTAGTGATATTTGGGACTCTCCA